>NW_028236108.1:25000-27586 GCF_977035675.1 Penaeus japonicus | reverse complement strand
TATACTTATTAATAGAACATCAGACTATTGATGATTTTCCTACTCACGGTATTAATATGATATACCAAATGATGAAGAGATAGCATCAGAGTGACATAACCACAGTGAAGAATGTGAAAACGATCATCATAATTGAAGTTTATAATGGCAACAACAAATGGAGGTTATGATATGTAAAAAAGTAGAAAAACAATCATAGAGGACATATATTAATGTTATAATGCTATTAAAAAAATATAGAAAATTAATGATAAGAAAATAATAAATACGCCAATCCGAATTAAAATACTGCGTTTGATCAGAATATTTAATGGTTTCCATTAATTCAACATCGGCCCGTGTTCTGAGCTGTGTTTACTTAATGCCTTGGATAAGGCACGGCGAAATGAATGCAGGTTGCCGACCTCGCGGGTAATTACAGCCTGGTGCGAGGTTTGTCTTGTTGCAGAATGTTTCGGAAACAGGATTTGGATAATGATTATGTTATGCAGTTATACTTATGAATGTGGTGTATATGTATACATAAATATATATATATATATATAATATAAATATATATATATATAATATATATCATATATATATACATACATATATATAAAATATACCTCTAATTCTATATCTAATCTCTCTATCTATCTCTCTCTTACTCTCTCTCTCTCTCTCATTTTCTCTTTCTTTCTATCTCTCTCTCTCCTCTCTCTCTCCTCCTTAATATATATATAAATAAATAGTACATACATACATATCAATGTCATATATGTACTAAATGAATATACATATATTATATATATAAATATATAATATATATATAAATATCTATATACATATATATATATACATAAATATACATATAAATAGTATATAAATAATATATATATATATATACAATATATATATATATATATCTAATATATATATATACATATATTATAAATATATATATACATACATACAGTGTCATATATATGTACATATATGAATAACATACATATATATATATAAATATATATATAAAGCTATATATAATATATATATCTAATATATATGTATCAGGTAATGGTATATATATATGTATATATATATGTGTGTGTATGTGTTAATATATATATATGTATATAAATATATAAATATATATAATATATAATAATTATATATATAAATATATATATATATCTATTAGCAAAATCCATTACCTAACCTTCTTGTAATACAGACAAACGTCGTACCGCATATACACGCATATCTATATCTATATCTATATATATATCTATATATATACACACACACACACACAAAAGTGCATGTGTGTGTATACATATATATATTTATATTATTATATATATAATAAAAATATATATATATATTATATATATTTATTCATTTATTTAATGTACACATTCATAATTGTATAAACATCCATATTTATATTCTTCATAACAACATATATATATATACATATATATATAATATATATATAAAGATATATATATAAAATATTATATATATAATACGAAGCTCTCGTTTCCCAAATAGGGACTTCTTATCGGAATCGTCCAACAGCGCTGCATAAACCGCCTCCAACCTCCGCCTCCTCTCGCGCCGCAACCGACCGGCTCTACTTCTCACAGTGCCGCCGAACGAGGGTCACTGGCTTGTATCGCCGCGACGAACCAATAACAAGAATGACCTACGTAATAGCCAGGCCATAACCATCAGCTTGTAACGACCAGGTCAGGTGGGTCGTTCCCAGGCCAGCCCAGGCGATCTATATATACACCCTTCCTATCCCCTTCTCCCCTTCTGTCTCTTTCTCCCCTCCTGTTCCCTCCTTCCTTCTCGTTCCTTCATCCCCTCTCGTTCCCTTCTCCCCTCCCGTTCCCTCCTCCCCTCCCGTTCCCTCCTCCCTTTCCGTTCCCTCCTTCCCTCTCGTTCCCTCTCGTTCCCTCCTCCCCCCTCCCGTTCTCTCCTCCCCTCCCGTTCCCTCCTCCCTTTCCGTTCCCTCCTTCCCTCCCGTTCCCTTCTCCCCTCTCGTTCCAATCCTCCTCTCCCGTTCCCTCTTCCCTCTCTTTTTCCCTCCTCCCCCTTCCCATCCCTCCTCCCCTCCCCGTTTCCCTTCATCCTCTCCACGAGTCCCGTGTTTACCGTTCTTTTTTTCTCGTATTTTTCTGTTTTTTCCCGTTTTCGTCTCCCGTGTTTTTTTCTTCCTCTCCCGTTTCCCGTTTTTTTCGACGGACCTCCCCCTCAACCTCCCCCCTCCCGTTCTCTCCTCCCCTCCCCTTCCCTCCTCCCCTCCCGTTCCCTTCTCCGCTCCATTCCCTCCTCCCCTCCCGTTCCCTCCTCCCCCTCCCGTTCCCTACTCCTCTCCTGTCCCCTTCTCTTTCTCCCCCTTCTCTCTTATTCCTTCCTTCTCCTATTCCCCTTCTTTGCAATTCTTTAGTTGTAGTTCCTTCGCTTTCCATCAGGTCAGGTGCGTAGGATCTTGTGTTTTGTGAGAGAATATATTAAGTAAACGGAGACAGAGTTCTGTTTGGGGGACATTGGTGTATAAAGCTTGGACTCTGGAAAAGACGTACACAAACGCAT
>NW_028236107.1:32500-35216 GCF_977035675.1 Penaeus japonicus | reverse complement strand
CTTAAGTTTGGTAGGAAAGAGATACTGATGTCACTTTAAGTAGCTTTATCTGTCTCTGTCTCGAGTCCGTTGGGTGTGTGCGGGAGAAATGAGAGAGAGAGAGAGAGAGAGAGAGAGAGAGAGAGAGAGAGAGAGAGAGAGAGAGAGAGAGAGAGAGAGAGAGAGAGAGAGAGAGAGAGAGAGAGAGAGAGAGAGAGAGAGAGAGAGTGTGTGTGTCTGTGTGTGTGTGCTATACCTTCCTTCCTTCCTTTCTCTCTTCCCTCCTTTCTTCCTTCTTTCCTTCCTTTTTTTCTTTCCTTCCTTCTTTACTTTTTTCCTTCCATTTTTTTCTTTTTCCTTCATTCTGTCCTTTTATGCTTCCTTCTTTCATTTTTTCTTCCTTTCTTCCTTCTACATTCTTTCCTCTCTTTCCTCCTTCCACCTTCCTCCCTTTCGTTCTTTTATCCATCCTCCTTTCCGCCTCCCTCCCTCACTTCCTTCCCTCCTTCCTCTTTTTCTTCCTCTCACCCTAAGTCCCTTCCTTATCCTTTCTTATTCCCTCCCACCCTCCCTCCCTCTCCCCCTCCGTCGCTCGCTCCCTCCCTTCCTTCTTCCCTTCCTCCCTTCCTTCCTTCCATCGCCCTTCCTCCCTTCCTTCCTTCCTCCCTTAATTTTCCTACCCTCCTTATTTCCTCCCTACCCTTTTTTTCCTTCCTCCCGTCCTTCCTTTTCCTTCCTTCCTTTGGGGCCCTTCAATGCCCTTTTTCCCTCCCGTCTCTTCCTTCCTTTTCCTTTTTCCCTTCCCTCCCCTTCCTTCCTTTCCTCCGCCGCCCTCCTTTTTTTTTTTTTTTCCTTCCTCCCTTCGCTTCCTTCCTTTCGCCCTTCCTCCCTCCCTTCCTTCCTCCATTCCTTGCGTCTCCTTCGCCCTTCCTCCTTCATCCCTAAAGGCCCAGCAGTTCTTCTCCCTTCCTTCCTTTTATCCTCTTCCCTTTCCTCTTTCTTCCTCTTTCCTTTCTCTCCCTCCCTTTCCCAGCCGCTCCTTGCCTATCTTCTCTATTGACATTCTGTTGTTGCATCGCTCTTACACTATGCAAGACTACCCCACCATCACCTAGCTATCCTCCTCCCCGGGCCTAACTGGCTACACTGGCTACAAACACATACAATAACAAAACATAAAATACAACATCAAACCTGGCTACACCCTCCCCCACCACCTGCTTAACCCCCCACCCCCCTACCCCCACCCCCACCCCCATTGCTTAAAAACCTAATAAAAATAACTAACCCCCAGCCACGCTAAAAAGCATTAACTAAGCTTAAAACCCTTAATAAAACCCCCCCGCCTCTACACAGAGTCCGCCACCACCCCCTGCTTAACCCCCCACCCCAACCCCCACCAGTTGTGTGTGTGGGCCCACCAACCCCTAAACCCCCCACCGCCCACCCCCCCACCCCCAACCTCCTGCTTAACCCCCCACCCCTGACAAGCCCCCCCACAAAAAAAGTGCTTAACATAAACTAACTAAACCCCCCCACCCCCTGCTTAACTCCCCCTCCCTCTCTAACCCCCCACCCCCCACCCCCACCCCCTCACCTCTCCCACTTGCCGCAAGCTTCTAGGTTTACATGCATTCAGCTCTCATTCGCTCATTACTATGCATGTGTACATTCCGGTTTCTCCTGTGCGTGTAGGTTCTGTGTACACAGATCTTGTGGACTTGGTGATTTCCTCTGAATATGGTGTACATGCACATTAGCTGATGACTTAACACACCTCCAAACGATATGTATATATATGTATATATATATATTATAATACTGATATATATATATATAATATATATATATATATAAATATATATATGGGTGTGTGTTGTGTGTGTGTGTAAAATAATATATATATATAGATTATAATATATATATATAATATATTTAATATATACATATATACATATATAAATATATATATATATATATAATATATATCTATTATATACATATATACATTATATAAATATATTATATAATATAATATATAATATATATATATATACAATATATATGATATATATATATGCCACAAACACACACCGAACACACGACACACATATATACATATATAAAATATATAGAGATATATATAGGTAATATATTATATATATATGATATTATATTATATATATATATATATGTATGTATAATTGTGTGTGTGTGTGTGTGTGTGTGTGTGTGTGATTGTGTGTGTGTGTGTGGTGTGTGGTGTTGTGTAAGATAATATATATACATAAATATATATATATATATATATATATATAAATATATATATATATAACTAAATAAATATATATATGTATATGTGTGTGTGTGTGTGTGTGTGTGTGTGGTGTGTGTGTGGTGTAATATAATATATATAATACATATATTATATATATATATATAATATATGATATATATAAAATATGTCGTAATAGTGTGAGTGATGTGTGAGTGTGTGTAGTGACTATGAGACTATCATATCATATATATATTCTATATATATAATATCTATATATATATATATATATATAATATATATATATCATATATGTAAATATATATATATATCATATTATATATATATATAAATATATCTAGTATACCTAACTATATATATATATATATATATATCTATATAATTATACTCAATATATATATATTATATATATATAACAAACTATATATATATATATATGTC
>NW_028236106.1:0-2500 GCF_977035675.1 Penaeus japonicus | reverse complement strand
ATACGCTTCCTATCCATTTTTAACACGGATAAGAACACCCTCTTTTTCGCGCGATTTCAGGTTGTAATAACTTCAGGCGGGAGGTGATAGCCCCACGTTTTCTGAATCCCAATCGATGCATAGCCTGAAATTACTTTGACAGTCATCGCGTCTTTGTACAGTACTAAAATGCACGGACAAATACCTTAAGCTCATAGTTTTTAAGTAAGAGTCGGGACGAAGACTCGGGAAGTTGTGGAATAAATTTTTACCTGAAATTCTCGACGAACGAATCCACAGAAACATATAGTAGGGGAGACACTGGCAAGCGGAGAGTTACCGGAAAACTGTGTAGGCCTACGTACAACAAATTACTCTCGGACTGTACCAAACTCACCATCCGGTGCTCGGGCCGGCTCGTCTACGAGCTCACCATCGTTCGGACTCTCTCTATCCCCACGCGTGGGTCCTCGGGGCTCGCATTACTGCCACGCGGGGGCTTGCCAGCCCCCTGATATATATATATATATATATATATATATATATATATATATATAGTATATTTCATATCTTTTTAGGCCCTGTTTTTGCAACTTGACTAGGAGTACCTTAGGCATTTATCTATTGTTGTATATTTGCGTATCTTGTTGTTATTATATATAATGTTCATATACCATAATTTATAACATTATTTTCATGACCGTAATAAGTGTTTAATGATCGCCAAGTAATTATCTTGTCCAAGTGTATATACCTTTCTTTCAAACTATCAGGATGACCCCTTGCCTACAGATCACACCTATATATAAATATATATATATATATAACTAAATATATTAATATATATATATATATCAATATGTATATAAATACCTTATAAGTTCATATGCATGTAATCCGGGATATATAAGATAGATAGATAGATTAGATAGATAGAGTCCATCGTAGTCAATAATTATATACATATTACATAAATATATATGATATCAAATAATACTATATTCATTATAAAATATATGTATTCATATAGCTAAACAATATAATCAATATATGGTATATATAATATATAATGGAGAGACTATTATATATATATACTAAATATATATATATATATATCAATATAATATAAACGTGTTATCCCGTACAGACAAAAAATACACACAACTCAAATAACTCACACACACACACATCCACAAAAAAAACACAAACACACCAACATTAACACACACACACATATATATATATAATACCTATATATTATCAACTACATATAAACAAATATATATATATCATATATATATAATATATATATAAAATATATCTTATATGTATGTATGATATGTATATATTCTCACTACAGCATTTCACTAGAAAACGCCCCCCCCCCTAATGCAAAAATGCAGAGAGGACAGTTTAGCCATCACCCCAGTACTATTTTCGACCTTACGGAAGATATTTCAAGAAAATGACCAATAATCTAATGATATTCCGTGTAATTATAAAATTTCACATTTTCCTCTTATTTTTTTTCTTCCCCGCTAATGTTACGCCAAGAACCTCAAAAAATTACGGTCCGTTGTCATAGTAGTGAGATAAAACAGCTTGTGTGTGTTGTGTGGTGTGTGTGTTTGTGTGTGTGTGTGTCTGTTGTGTGTGTGTGTGTGGGCGGGCGGGAGGGGGGGGGGGGCACCCTAGTTTATGCCCTTGTAAATGTAATAAAAACGACATATTTGAGCAAATAAAAAAAATATATATTGCATACACTAGAGTTCTCATGCAGTGTTGTTTTACCAAACGTACTTTACGCAGGATGGCAACAAGATTTTAATATACCCTAACAACACTATGCACATTACATCCTTGATTATATATATATAATATATATATATATGTATCATAAATAGATATATATATATATATATATAAATATATATTATAATATATATATGTATATTATAAATTGTATATATATATATTTATATATATATATATAATATATATATTATATATATTAATATATATATATACATATATATATAATGTATAAGTATTGTGTGTGTTGTGTGTGTGTGTGTGTGTGTGTGTGTTGAAATATATAATAGAAGATATATATAGTAAAATATATATATATAATATATATATAGTATAATATATATATAATATCTCGCTCTCTCTCCTCTCTCTCTCCTCCTCTCTCCTCTCTCCTCCCGCTCTCACTCTCTTATCTATCTACCTATCTCTCTCTCTCTCTCTCTCTCTCTTCATAGCCTATAAGTGAAAGGCATGAGGTATTCTATGAATGACAAAATCAACAAGTTGTCTGCAAGTTTATGTCTAACCAGATGCCTTACAACCATCCTTGATGGTTGTAAGGCTATCTGGTTAGACCAATTCCTGTTAGAGGGTCCCGCGTGGTCCTATTGAGTCAGAAACCGGGAATTGGTCATTCTGAACGACCGCGAATCGAATCTCGGTCAGGGAGGTAAAATTGTATTTCTATATGTTAAATGCGTTACGCACA
>NW_028236105.1:0-7683 GCF_977035675.1 Penaeus japonicus | reverse complement strand
GCCCGTCCCTCCTATGCTTCCTCACTGCGGTTTGAATCAATTTTCCCGAAAGAAATTATATTCGCCTCCTGTCAACTTTAGTGCTTGGAATGATACGATATCTTTCTACAGCTCTCTGAAAGGTACTACATGTATATTTCTTGTACACCTTATTGTTCTGGCCCCCCCCCCCCGTATTTTCATTTTCATTTTGATTTTTTATCATAACTGGTTGATATTACTCTGTGTGATCAATGAATTTATCGTACAAGTAATTGTCCTCCTGCCCCGTTATATTCAATTTTGTTATGTTGTCTATGCTTATTTTATAATCAATTCTCCGCTTCCACTGTCCACCTCTCTTTATTTTTAATTTCATTTACATTATCTTGTTATTTTTATGGTTTTTTTTTCCCTCCCTCAGTTCTTTTTCTCCTCCGCCATTTTTTTTCCTTCTCTGTTTGTCTGTCTGTCTGTATTTTCCTCACTCACTCTCTCTCTCTCTCTCTCTCTTTGGCGTGGTCCCTTTTTTCTATTGCAGTCATCATCATATCATCTCTCTTTTCTTCTCTTCTCTCTCTTATTCTGTTCTGATTCTATATACCCTCTATGCCATTTCCCCCCCTATCTTCTTCTCGTCTCGTCTCTTCTCTTGCCTCCTTTTTCCTCTTTCCTTCCAGCCTTCCTTAATCCATAATCTCATCCCATTATTATTCATTCAATTCAGTATTTAAGTGTTAGTGATATTTATTTCATTCGAAATTAACCTTTTTACGAGGACCTATTGACGACGATATTTTTTTACTAGACCTATTTTTTTGAGACGGCATATTTTTCTACGAGACCTATTTGACCCCAGGGTTCCTTCAGGTGGACTCGACCACTCTTGGGGATCTTTCTACTTGATCTGTGGAAATTTTGCCAATCATACCCGTCCATAGACTAACACTTATGACTAATTAATCAACACACTTTAGCGATTGCGAGAGGTGAGTGATTGCGTGTGCGTTTTGCGTGTGGTGTGGTGTGGTGATCTTTAGCGATGTGCTGAGCCAGAGTCTCTATTTCAGCAGATAGATAGATACTCGATAGATAGATATGAGCAGGATATAGCTAAACCAAAGCTCGAGATTATTCTTCTTAGATACAAAATCCATGGGAAATTAGTTGGAATTTCTTCATGAATAAGCGACTTTTCGATTCCATAACCTCGATCTTGGTTCATTTCACTTCAATTTATTTCTCATAGGATTTTTTATGTAACTATCGTTTCCGGGATCCGGAGGATGTGAGAATAAAATGAGCAGGCAAAGAATGAAGTTAATATAAACATCTTCATTAATACCTATTCTTATAACTATCTATATATATACATCTTACTATATATATATATATTGATAGATAGATAGATAGATTAGATAGATAGTATAGATATAGATATAGATATATATACATCACATACACATTCACATAACCAATACACATACCCATACACATTTCACATACACACACATTTCCACACACATACACACCACACAGATCTCACCGAACTGACATATTCGATTAAAGAGGGTTTCCAGAGGTCAAATTAAGTCACGAAGTGCATTGCAGGAACGTGTTAAGGTTTTCTTCTTATCGTGTTTACTTCGCGCACTGGATCCTGGTTCCTGCCTTGTCCTCACGTTAGCGTCGATTTTTGCTCTTCTGTTGTAATATAAAGGTTTTATATGTATTTACATACATTCATAAGTAAATATAGGTTGATAGATAGATCGATAGATAGATAGATCGGTAGATATTATATGTATTATATATATACATATCTATGTATTATGTATGTATGTATATAATATAAATATTTATATATAGAATAATATAAAACAAATTTTTGTTTTGTGTGCGTGTGTGTTGGGGGTTTTGTGTGGTGTGTGTGTGTGTGTTGTGTTGGGGTTTTTGTTGTGTGTTGTGTGTGTGTGTGTGTGTGATATAAATTTTATATATTTATATCACATATATGTGTATATACACGCACGCGACACACACACACACAAAACACACACACACACACACACATATTTATATATAAAATATTTTAAATTTTAAATATATAATATATATTTTTTAAAATATAATTTTTAAAGTTTTTAACACTTAAAATTTCCAAAACAATTAACACAAAAGCAAAGTAAAAGACAAAAGGGCTCTGTATGTTATAACAAAGACTCGCGTTTTTGTTTAACAGTAGTGTATAAAGATTTGCTGATGTATTTGATATCATTATTCCCTTTGTAAACGCATCATTAATATTACGGTTTCAATTTTTACATCCCTCCCCAAAACTCCGAATTTGGGGGGCAAACCCTTTATTCCCCCCCTTTTCTTGTCTGTGTGAAACCCTTTCACCCCGCTCCGCTCCGGCCCCTCCCTCTCCCTCCCCTCTCGCTCTCCCTCCCCCCCTCTCTCCCTTTTTCCCCCCCTTTTTCCCTCCCCCCTCCCCCCCCTTTCCTTTCCCCTCACCACTCTCCCGCCCCCACTCCCTCTCTCTCTCTTTCAAAAAACCACCCCGAACACCCTCTTTGTATCTTCACTCCTTTTTTCCCCTCCCTCCCTCCTCCCCCTCTCTCTCCTTTCTTTTCCTCTTTTCCTCTCCCCTTTTCCCCTCTCTCTCTCCTCCTCTCTCTCTCCTCTCTCTTTCAAATTCTCTCTCTTTTTCTCTCGATTCCTCTCTCTCCACCACACACGACCAAAACCTCTCTTTGTATTTTGTTTCTTTCTATTTTTATTCTCTTCCCTTCCCCCCCCTTTCCCCCCCTTTAATTCCCTTTTCCCTCTTCTCCCCCCCTCTCCTCTCTTCTTTTTTTCCCTTTTTCCTTTGCTTTTTCCCGGTCTTTCGTTTACCCTTTTCGCTACCTCACCCCTCCCCCCCCCCCCTTCCTCCTCCTTGCCCCGGGAAAAGTTCCGCCCTCATTCCTCCTACTTGCCTTTTTGAAAGTCCATCTCTCGCCTTCCCCGGGATGCTTCCTCACTGGGGTCGAATCAGATTTTCCCGAAAAAAAATTTTCTTTTCCCGCCTCCTGTAAAATTTAAAAGTGCTTGGATGATACGAATTCATTCTACATCTCTTGAAAGGTAACTTACATGAAAATTTTTTTGGGTAAAACTTTTTGTTTCCCCCTTATTTTCATTTTCTTTTTTATTGTTTTTTTTAAAAGGTTTGTTATTACACTGTGTGATAAATTTAAAATTTACCCCCCCCCCCAATTAATTGTCTCTCCCCCTTTATCTTAAATTTTTTTGTTAATGTGTCTACTTTAATTTTATATAAATTCTACCGGGGTTCCAACCCGTTTCACTTCTCTTTTTTTTATTTAATTTTCTTTATCCTTGTTATTTTATGGTTTTTTTTTTCCTCCCCCTTTTTTCTTTTTCTCCTCCGCCATTTTTTTTCCCTCTCCCCTCTCTAACTCTCTCTTCCGTTTCCCCTTTTTCCCCCTTTTTTTTTATTAACATTCTTGCCCATTTTTTTCTGTTTCGTCTTTTGTGAGGGGAAACAAAGTGGGAAAAAGATTTTCCCGAAAGAAATTATTTCGCCCCCCCTGTCAACCCTTTTGCTTGGTCATAACGAAATTTTTTCAAAATCTCCCCCCTTTAAAAAGGTGGTTTTCATATTGTTTTTTTGTACACATATTGTTCTGCCCCCCCTATTTTTTTAAATTTTTATTGGTTTTTATTAACTGGTTTAATAACTGGGGTTTATCAAAGGAAATTTTACCGTACAAACTGTTTATGCCCCCCATCCTTTAATTTTGTTTTTGTTGGGCTACGCAAATTTTAATTTTTTTCTAGCTCCAAAAATCTTGCTTTCCCCCCTCTTCTGCTTTTTTTTCGTTTCATTTTCTTTATTTTTTATTTTTATGTTTTTTCCCCCTCTCTATTTCTTTTCTTTCTCCTTCCCCCATTTTTCTTCCCTTTTGTCTGTTTTCTTTTTCCCCCCGGGTCTCTCCCTCTTCTCTCTCTTTCCCCACACACACCACATCTCTTTGTAACTCGTCTTCTCTTTTCCTTCTCCTTTCCCTTTTCCCTCTTTCCCTCTCCTCAATTTTTTTCTTTCTCCTCTTTCCCCTCCTCTCTTCTATTCTTTTTTTCCTTTTTTTGTTTGCCGGGTTATTCCTTATTTTCTGGGACCCATTTCCCCCAAACCTCCCCCCCCTTTCCCCCTTTTGCACCAAAAAGCTCCGCCCTATTCCCCAAACTGTCCCCCAAATTTCCCATTTCCCGCCCATCTCTGCCGTCTCCGGATGTTTCCTCCCCTTGCGGTTAAATCGGTTTTTCCCGAAAAAAATTTTCTATTCGCCTCCTGTAAATTTTAGTGCTTGGATGATACAAATTTTTTTCTACATCTTTTTGGGAAAGGAACTACAGAAATATTTTTGTAAAATTTTTGGTTCCCCCCCCCCCCTTATTTAATTTTCATTTTGATTGTTTTCTTTAAAAGGGTTTGATTTTTATCTGTGTGATAAAAGAATTTTTGTAAAAAGTAATTTTTCTCTGCCCCTTTTATTCAATTTTTTTAAATGTGTCTTGCTATTTTATATCAATTCCCCGTTTCCCATGCCCTTTCCCTTTTTTTTTTTAATTTCATTTACTTTTTTGTTTTTTTTAAAAGGTTCTTTTTCCCTCCTCTTTTTTCTTTTTCTCCTCCCCCCTTTTTTCCTTTCTGTTTGTCTGTCTGTTCTGTTTTTCCTCTTTTCTCCCCCCTCTCTTTTCCTCTCTCTCTTGGGGGTTTTGGTTTTCCTTTTTTTTTTGGCTCTTCATCATATATTTTCTTTTCTTCTCTTTTTCCTTCTTTTTTGTTCTGTTCTATATTCCTCTATGCTTTCCCCCCCCTATTTCTTCTCGTCTCGTCTCTTCTCTTGCCCCCTTTTTTCCCTTTTTTTCCTCTTTCGGGCCTGCCCTTATATCCATCCATCCTCCATTCATTCATTCATTCATTTTTCTAGTGTTACCCTGATATATATTCTTTTCCCGTTAATTTTTTAAACCGAGCCCCTATTTGACCCGCCCGGCTATTTTTTCCGGGGCCCCTTTTTGGCCCCGCCCGGCTTTTTTTTACCGGGGACCCTATTTGCCCCAGGGGCCCTTCCCTTTCAGGATGGTCTGGGAACTCTTGGGGCACTATTTCTTCTGTTCTCGCTGGTATTTTCTGAATATTTTTAAAAAGTAAATAGTTTAAAACACCTTATGAATATTTTTAAATATACACAAGTGTGCGTGTGCGGGTGCGTGTGGTGTGCGTTGGTGTGCGTTTTGCGTGTGCGTGTGCGGGGGCCCCGTTTTGCGTGTGCGTTTTGCGTGGGGGCCTGGGCCTGTTTTTTTTTGGTCTGCAGATGATGAATAAAAAAGATAGATAGATGGGGAGATGGTTTTAGTTTAAAAAAAAGGGCTCGAAAATTATTTGGAGATATAATACCCGGGAAAAATGTTTTGGGGAAATTTTTTTCCCAGAATGGCACGTTTAAAATTCAATAAAACTACGATTTTGGTTTCTTTTCAAAAAGGGGGGGTCCCTTTTTTTTGGTTGCCCACTAGCGTTTAGGGGGATCCCGGAGGTGGTGAGTATAAAATTTTGCTAGGCATAGATGTATGTTTATAATACATTTATTCATATAACTTTTTCTTATATATATTATATTATTTATTTTTTTATATTTTAGATAGTAGATAGATGATAGATATGATTTAGATATATTACTACACATACAATACCATCACATACACATAACTTTAAACAAAAATTACCCCTACACATACACATACCCTTTACAAAACACCCATCCCAAAACACAAAACCCAAAAACAGATCCCCCGAACTTCCCGATTCGTTTAAAAGAGGCCCCAGAGGTCATATTAAGTCACAAAAGTGCATTGCCGGGGAACGTTTTAAAGGGTATATGGGGTTTTTTTACTTCCCCCTGATCCTTGTTCCTGCCTCGCCCCTCACGTTAGCGTCGATTTTTGCTCTTTCCTTTGTTTAATAGAGATTATATGTTACATACATAATACGTACATATAGATAGCTAGATAGATAGATAGATAGATAGATAGATATATATATTTATATATATAGATATTACATAGCTATGTATGTATGTATGTATGTATATATATATACTATATATATATATATATATATATATACATATATATGTATGTGTGCGTGTGTGTGTGTGTGTCTGTGTGTGTGTGTGTGGGTGTGTGTTGGTGGTGTGTGGGTGGGTGTGTGTGTGTGTGTGATATAAATATATATATGTATATCACATATATGTGTTAATTATACCACGCACGCGCACACCACATGCGCACCACCACACCACACACCACACACACACACTCACACACACCCACACATATTATATGTATATATATTTATATATATATCTCTATATTTAGTATATATATAATATATCTATGTTTTGAACACCTGAAATTGCCAATTCAAGTTATCACTACAGCAAAGTAAAAGGACAAAAGACTCGTCTTTAGATGTGTATTAACCAAGACTCGCGTATTGTTGTTTTAAACAGTATGTGTGAGTTCGATTTGCTGTGTATGTGATATCATATTCATTTGTATCGCCATCTTATTATTACGTGTGCATGGGGACATAAATTCCAACCAAAGCACTCCGATTGGGGGGTAGTGCAGAACTTCATTCCCCTTAATCTTGGCTGTGTGTAAACATTTTCACCTCGCCTCTCGCTCTCCGCTTTCCTCTCCTCTCCCTCTCGCTCTCCCTCCCTCTCTCTTCCTGTTTTCCCTCCTTTCCTCCTCCTCTCTCCTTCCCTCAACTCACTCTCTCTTCTCTCTCTCTCTCTCTCTCTTTCACAACACACGAAACACCTTCTTTGTATCTGCACTCCTTCTTTCCCTCCCTCCCTACTCTCTCTCTCTCTCTTCTCTTCTTCTCTCTCTCTCTCCTCTCTCTCTCTCTCTCTCTCTCTGGCTCTCTCTCTCTCTTTTCCTCTTTTCGATGTCTCTCTTCCTTTCTCTCGATTCTCTCTCTCTCTTTCACACACACACGACCACTCTCTTTGTATCTCTGTTTCTCTTCTATTCTTATTTATTTCCCTTCTCCCTCTTTCCTCTCCTTCAATTCTTGGTTCTTTCTCCCTTCCTTCCTTCTTCTATTCTTCGTTTCCTTTGCGTGTTAGCCTGGTCATTCGCTTATCTCTCGCTACTCACTCCTCCCCCTCCCCCTCCTCCTCTTGCCCCTGGGGAAATTCCGACCCCCTCATTCTCCATACTTGACCATTTGAGTCCATCTCTCGCCTTCTACGGATGCTTCCTCACTGCGGTTCGTCTGAATCAGATTTTCCCGAAAGAATAAGTCAATTCGACCTCTGTCAAACTTAGTGCTTGGATGATACGAATTCATTCTACATCTCTCTGCAGGTAACTACATGTATATTTTCTTGTAACTTATTGTTCTGCCCCACTTATTTTCATTTTCATTTTGAATGTTTTCATTAACTGGTTGAATTACACTGTAGTAAGTCAGTGTCAATGAATTTTCGTACAAGTAGTAATTGTTCTCTGCCCCTTTATCTTCAATTTTGTTAATGGTTCTACGTGTATTTTATATCAATTCTACGCTTCCATGTACATTCTCTTTTTTTGATTTAATTTTACTTTATCTAGTTAGTT
>NW_028236104.1:0-6281 GCF_977035675.1 Penaeus japonicus | reverse complement strand
TGCGTTTTCGCGCGGTCTGAATAGAACATGAAAGTGTTTTTTGTGTTATATATGTTTTGTGTGTGTATATCTTATTATTTTTATATATTATATATATATATAATATTTATATATATTATCTTGGGGGGGGTTTCTTCCTGCAGGGGAAATTTGATACGGGGTGAAAAAAAAAAAAAAAAAAAAAAAAAAAAAAATAAAATATATATAATATAATAAATATTATATATATATATATATAAATTTTTAATATATATTTATATTTTATATTGTGTGGGGTTTGGTGGTGTGTATGTCAGTGTATTTGTGTGTATGGCACGCATGTGTTTGTATGTGTTTTTTAAATGTGGGACATGTTTGTGAGTGTTTTTTTTGTGTGTTTAATGCGTCATTTTTGTTTTAGTGTTTGTATGTGTATGATTTTCAAGTGCATTTGCTTGTCATTTGTGTGTTTTTGTTTTGTGTGTGTGTGTTTGTGTGTATGTGGGGTGTGGTGTGTGTTGTGGGGGTGTGAAAAAGGGATAGGGAAAAGGGAGAGAGAAAGAAAGAGAGAGTGGAGCGAAAAAGAGAGGGGGAGAGAGGAAAAGGGGAAAAGGAGAAAAAGAGGGGGGGGAGGGAGAGAGAGGGGGAAGGAAAAGAGAGGGGAAAAGAGAGGGAGGAGGGGAAGGGAAAAAGAGAGAGGGGAAATTTGTAATCATTGCTTCTTTGTGGAAGGAAAACTTTTCATGGCGGGGTGGGGGAAAGGGGAAGAGAGAGAAAAGAGAGTTTAGAGGGGAAAGAGAAAGAGAGGAGAGGAGGGAGAGAAAAGGGAAAGGGAGAGAGAGAGAGAGAGCGAGGAAGAGAAAGAGAGGAGGAGGGGAAGGGAAAGAAAGAAAGAGAGAGGAAAGGGGAAGAGAGAGAGAGTACAGAAGAGAGAGAAAAAAAGGGGAGAGGAGAAAAAGAAGGAAAAGAGAGAGGGGAGAGGGGGGGGAGAAAGAGAAAAGAGAGAGGGGAGAGGGGAAAAGAGGGGGGAGAGGAGAGGAAAAGAGAGAGGAAAGGGAAGGGGAGAAAAGGAAGAAAGAAAGAAAGAGGGAAAGGGGAGAAGAAGAAAGAGAAGGGGAGAGAGGAGAAAGAAAGAGAGAGAGAAAAAAAAAGATTTGGGGTGAGGGGGAAGAGAGAGGATGAGAGGGGGGGAGAAAGAGGGGGAGAGAAAGAGAGGGAGAGGGAAAAGGGGGAAAAAGAAGAGGGGAGTGAGAGAGAGGAGAGGGAGAGAGAGGGGGGAAAGAGGGGGGGGAAAGGAAAGAAAAGAGAGGGGGGGAGGGGTGGGGATTCATTTATATGTGGACACAAGTAATATATAGGGATATATATGTTATTTATATACATTTTTTTTACGTATATGTATTATTTGTGTGTGTGTGTTGAATTAATACAAAATTAAACCCCTTTTGTGCGTATTTTTAGGGTTTAGAGAGAGAAAAAGAAAAAATTTTTGGGAAAAGGGGCGAAGTCGGGAAAAAAAAAAAAAAAAAATGACCTGCATTCCTTTTTTATTTTTCCCCATTTTTTTTCATATCTAATAATAATAAAAAACCAAGAACATACAAAACATATATAATTTTTATAATATATATTTATATATTAATTTTTATATATATATATTTTTTATATATATATATATATACCCCCCGGAAAAAAAAAATATGTTAGTGTCTTGTTACTGGGGTTTTAACCCCGGGGTTTTTTCATGTCTTTCAGCCCCGGGCAATGTTTTCTTTTCGGGTTTTCGAACTCGCGATCGCAAATTTCGACTTTGGCCCCTTTGCCCACAAAGGCCAGGACGCCCCCCCCGCGATGGAAAGGGTGGAGGGGCGCTATTTGAAGGACTCGTTGCGTTTTTGGGCCCCCCGGTTCTAAAATAGCAACATGAAAGGGTGTTTGGTGTATATATAATGTTTTTTAAAAATAAAATAATAAAATAAATTTATAAATTATTTTATATATTACACTTGAGAGGCCTTTTCCCGGGCAGGGAATGATACGGCTGAAACAAAAAAAAAAAAAAAAAAAAAAAAAAAAAAAAAATATCCCATATATATATATATATATTTTTATTTATTTGTTTGCATATTTATATTTTTATATATATTGGTTGTTTGGGGGTTGTGTTTTGTTTTTCCGTGTATGTGTGTTGTATGCCCCACGCATGTGTTTTAATGTGAAAGTTTGTGTACGGTTTGAATGTGTTTTTTAATTTGGGGTACATTTTTTTTGAAACGTGTTTGTATGTGTATGTTTGTGAAAGTGTTTTGCAGGGTTCAGTGGGGCTTTTGTGTGTGTGTGTGTGTTTGTGTGTTTGTGCTTTGTGCGGGGGTGTGTGTGTGGGGGAAAATAGAGAGAGGGGGGAGAGAAAAGAAGAAAAGAGTAAAGAGCGGAGGAGAGAGAGAGGAGAAAGAAAGAGGGGGAGAGGGGGGAAAGAAAGGGGGGAGAGAGGGGAAAGAGGACGGGAGAATCTGAAAGAAGAGAGAGGGAGGAGAGAGGGGAGAGAGAGAGAGAGAAATTTGTAATCATTGCATGTTTTAAAGGGGGGAAGGAAACCCTTTTCGGGGCGGGTGGGGAGGGAGAGAAGAGGGGGAAAAAAGGAGAGATAGAGGGAAAAGAGGAAAGGAGAGAGAGGGGAAAGGAGAAGGAGAGAGAGAAAAGGGGAAAGAAAGAGAGGGGAGAGAGGGATGGAGGGAGAAAGGAAGAGAGAGGGGAAGGGAAAGAAAAAAGAGAGAGAGAAAGAGGGCGAGAGAGAGGAGTTTACAGAAGGGGAGAGAAAAAGAGAAGAAGAGAGAGAAAGAAAGAGGGAGAGGAAGGGGGAAGAGAGAAGGGGTGAGAAAGAGAGGAGAGAAGAAAAGGGGAAAGAAAGAGAGGGAGAAAAGGAGAGGAGGAAGAGAGAACAAGAAGAAAGAAAGGAGAGAGAAAAAGAAAGAAAGGGGAGAGAGAGGAGAGAAAGAGAGAGAGAAAAAGAAAAAGGAGTGAGATTTAGGGGGAGAGGATGGAGGGAGAGAGAGGGGGGGAAAAAGGGAGAGAGAGGGGAAAGGGAAAAAAAAAAGGGAAAGAGAGGAGGGGGAAAAGGGGAAAGAAAGAGGAGAGAAGAAAAAGAGGAGCAAGAAAAGAGGGGAGGGGGGAGAGGGGAGAGAAGAGGGGAGGGGAAAAAGAGAAAGGTGGGAAGAAAAAGAGGGGGGGGAAAGGGGGGGGGGGAAGAAAGAGAGAGAGGGGGGGGGGGGGGGGGAAAGGGGGGGATGGGGGGGGGGGGGGATTCATATATATGTGGACACAAGTAATATATTTTTGTTTTTATATTTTTTATTTCTTTTTTAGTTTCTTATATATCCGAAATATGAAATAAATGTGTGTGGGGGGTGTGTTTTAAATTTACATATTAATTCCATGTCCCGTTTGTTTTTGGTGGGAGAGAGAGAGAGTTTGGGTTGGGGGAAAGGGGGCGTGGGAAAAAAAAAAAATGACCTGCATTCCTTTTTGTTATTCCCACTTTTTTTTTCATATCTAATATAATAAAAGGATTAGACAATGATACATATTATATATATATAGTATATATGTATATAATATATATATTTTTATATATTTTTATATATATTATATATATACAACCCGAAAAAATATATGTTTGTTGTCTTGTTTGTGGTTTTAAGCCGGGCCTTTCATGTCTTTCAGCCCCGGGGGAATAGTGTCTGTTACGGGATTCGAACTCGCGATCCCGAATTTCGAATAATTTGGCGCCTTAGCCCACTAGGCCAACGACGCCGCCCCCCCGCGATGGAAAGGGTGGAGAGGCGCTATTTGAAGGACTCGTCTGCGTTTTCGCGCGGCGTTGTATAGCTAACATGCAAGTGTTTGTGTGTAGTATATATGTGTGTGTTATATATATATATATATATATATATATATATATATATATATATATACCACTTGAGAGGCCTTCTTCCTGCCGTGGATTGATTAAGGCTGAAAAAAAAAAAAAAAAAAAAAAGAAAAAAAAAAAAAAAAAAAAAAAAATAAGATTTATATATTTATATATATATATATATATATATATTGGTATCATTATATATATATATCTGTGTGTGTGTGGGTGTGTGAGTCAGTGTTTATGTTGGTGTGTATGCGCACGCATGTGGTTTGTATGTGTGTTTATGTGGATTGAAATGATTGTGACGTGTTTGCATGTGTGGTTACCATGCGTACATTTTGTGTACGTGTTTGTATGTGTTAGATGTGCAAGTGCATTTGCATGTCAGTGTGTGCTTTTGTGTGTGATGTGTGTGTTGTGTGTATGTGGTGTGCGCGTGTGTGTGCTGGTGAGACAAATAGAGAGAGGAGAGAGAATGAAAGGAGAGGAGAGTGAGAGCGAGAGAGGAGAATGAGTGAGAGGAAAGAGAGGGGGAGAGAGAGAGAGAGAGGAAGAGAAAGAGAGAGAAAGAGAGAAGAGAGAGAAGAGGGGAAGAGAGAGAGAGAGAGAGAGAGAGGAAATTTGCATAATCATGGCATGCTTTAGTGCGGAGGTAACCTTTTCATTGGCGGGAGAGTGAGGGAGAGAGAGAGAGAAAGAGAGACAGAGAGGAGAGAAGTAGAGGAGTGAGAAAAGTGAGAGAGACGGAGAGAGAGAAGAAGAAAGAGAGAGAGAGAGAGAGCGAGGTAGAGAAAGAGAGAGAGAGAGAGAAAGAAAGAAGAAAGAGAGAGAGAGTGAGAGATTACAGAAGAGAGAAGGAAAGGGAGAGAGAGTGAAAGAAAGAGAGGAGGAGAGAGGGAGGAGAGAGTGAGAGAGAGAAGGAGAGATGAGAGAGTGAGAGACGGAGAAGAGAGAGAGAGAAAGAAAAGAAAGAAAGAGAGAGAGAGAGAAAGAAAGAGAGAGAGAGGAGAGACATCTGGAGAAAGAAGAGAAAGAAAGAAGAAAACGAAAGTGAGAGCGAAAGAAAAAGAGTGAGACGTGAGAGAGAGAGATAGCGAGGAGAGAGAGATAGAGCGAGAAGAAAGAAATGGGAGAGGGAGAGAGAGGAAAGAAAGAGTGAGAGAGAAGAGTGAGAGAGGGGGGAGAGAGAGGAGAGAAAGAGAGAGGGGACGAGAAAGGAGAGAGAGGGGGGGAAGGGAGGGGATGGGGGGGGGGATTCATATATATGTGGACAAAGTAATATATATGTATATATATGTATAAATAAATAGATATATATACGGATATGTATATATGTGATGTGTGTGTGAGTATTAATACATTTTTCATTCACATGTGCTAAGTATGAGTTAGAGAGAGAGAGAGATAGTCGAAAGGGGTCGGAAAAAAAAAAATGACCTGCATTCCTTTTATTATTCCAACTTTTTCATATCTAACCCCCACAAAGATAAAGGACAAGGACACATACATACATTATTATATATATTATATATATATATATATATAATATATGTATATAATAAATATGATATCTATATTATAATATGTATATAAATTGTTATCGACCGTACTGTTAACAGACACTGTACGGTGAAAATATAAATTTAGTGAGTGCTTACGCCCCCTTTGTAGCAACTAGCGATGGAAGGTTTTTTTGTAGCAGGTCGCTGGTGTCACTGAGTGACCCACATAAACAAACCCGCACCAATGGCCCACGCATTTATCACCGAAGATGTATTACGTATCACGAACAGTACTACCTTGGTTCCTGTGCTTGACGAAGCCACGATAGGCTGTGAGGACCACTTTCATAGAGCGGAAGGGAAAAACATAAACAGTCGAGGATAGGCGTACGAGACCCCAGTTCCAAAAGAAAACCACTTCCCAGGATTTGCGCCGCAAAAAAAGTGAAATGAGGTGTTTCTGTGCCGGGAACGTGTTTGTTTTTGACCATTATATCTTCATTTTTTTATTACTTATGTTTAATTTGTTTTAAAGTAACGAATTTTAAATGGGGGCCCCTTTAAATATTAAGCTATGGGTAAAAATGGATTATTGGGGTTAAATCAATTTATTTATGATATATACTCCTACGATGTTAAGTCTATTATTACTGGACCCCTATGTCAAAGAACAACATTGGGAATCAAAATTGTTTTTGTATGTTTCGAAATTTTTATGTTTAAAAGACTCGTTTTATTTTACGGTTTTGGAAACCCCTATCAATAAAAAAGAAGTGTGTGCAAACATGCGGGGCTCGTCATTTCCCTTTATATCGCCAAACGGCGTAACATATATTTTTATATATTTTTTATATTTTACCCCGGAAAAAAAAAATATGTTAGTG
>NW_028236103.1:17500-22410 GCF_977035675.1 Penaeus japonicus | reverse complement strand
TCACCTCCTCCCTCCTCATTTCTCCCTCCTTACCCCCTTCTTTATCTTTTAGCTCCCCCCCTTACCCCCCCCTAACCCCAACAAAAATCCTAACCCCCACCACCCCTACCCGATTAGAAAAATCTATTAAAATGACATTTAGATAATGAAAAAGAAAAAAAAGATTACAAACATACAAAAGATAAACAAATCAGTTAATAAACCGACGACATAAACTCATAAAAAAAAGCTTTCCCGAAGGCTTCTTAAGCTTAAAAGTTTGACACTGTTTGAGGGTGGATTAGAGGGGGTGGGGGAGGGGAAGGGGGGGTCGTGTCATTTGACTGTTGGACGAAGAAAAAAAAAATTGAATGTAAGGTCAAGGGGAAAAAAATATATATATATTGTGTAATGAAAGGATGGGAGATGGGGGAGGGAGGGAGGAAAGGAAGGAGGGAAGGAGATAGAGGGAAGGAGGGAGGGCGGAAGATGGAGGGAAGGAGGGAGGGAGGAATGGAGATGGGGAAGAAGGGAGGGAAATGGAAGGGGATGGAAGGAGGGAGGGAAGGAGATAGAGGGAAGGAGGGAGGGAGGAAGATGGAGGGAAGGAGGGAGGGAGGAATGGAGATGGGGGAAGGAGGGAGGGAGATTGGGGGAAGGAGGGAGGAAGGGAGATAGAGGGAAGGAGGGAGGGAGGGAGGGAGGGAAAGAGGCACTGAGGGAAAGAAAAGAAGATAGAGAGAAGGAGGGCGGGAGAGAGAGACGGAAGGAAGAAGGCAAGGAGGGAGATGGAGAGAAAAAAGGGAGATGGAGAGAGGGATTGAGAAGAGGGAAGGGAGATGGAGAGAAGAAGGGAAAAAAAGAATCAAGGAGGAAGACGGAGGGAAGAGGCAAGGAAGGAAGGGAAATGAAGGACAATGATGAAGTGAATAAAACATGCGCATGTGTATGTATGTAGATTTATGTGTATGTATATTTATGATGTGATATTTACACACCTATTCACACGCACCTGTTCCCAGTACTTGTTCCCATATACGCGAATTTCAAATGTAAATATTCGCGCTCAAATGAAAATTTAAACCAAGAAAATATAGGCGTTAAGAATGATTTTCTACTTTGGAAAATAATACGTAAAATAATGTTGTTTTTTTATAGGAAGAATAGGTTGATATTTACGTTATATAACTTGCAAAAATCATCATCATCATTATTATTACTCACCTTATTATTACTATAGTTATTACAATAAAGAAAATAATGATAGTATCAACAACAACAAAGATGATGATTATGATGATTATGATAATGATGATAGGAATGATTACTATATTACTGATGACGATACTAGTACTACTACAAATGATAATGATGAGGATGATAATAGTAATGACGGTAAGAATAATTGTAACATGATGATGGTGATGATGATGATGTTGATGATGATGATGATGATGATAATGATGACGTTGATGATGATGATAATGATAATGATGATGATGATGTTGAAATAGTGATAATAATGATGACGATGATGATGATAATAATAATAATAATAATAATAATAACAATCATCATAAAAACAACAACAAGAACAAAACCGAACAGCTTAACGCCCACCCAACCAAAGCCTCAGACCTCAGAGTCCGCGAAATCTCGTCCCTTTGGATAATTGGCTTTTTATCCGAAGGAGATGTATGAGAAGGAGGAGCAGGAGCAGGAGCAGGAGCAGGAGCAGGAGCAGGAGCAGGAGCAGGAGGAGGAGGAGGAGTAGAAGTAGAAGAAGAAGAAAAAGACCCCCCCACGCCCCCTCTCCCTTCCTTCGGCCACGGCGCCCTCGGGGGAACTACACACAATTACACGCAGGTGAATGTGTGTGTGTGGAGGGGAGGGGGAAGGGGGAAGGGGGTGGATGGGAAGGGGACGGTGGAACTAAACTTGGGGAGATGGAGGAAGATAGAGAGAGAGGGGAGGGTGGAGGGTGGGAGGGGAGAAGGGAGGGTGGGAGGAATGGAGAGGGGGAAGGGGGTGGGTAAGAAAGAGGGGGAAGGGTGGGAAGGGAGAGGGAGAGGGAGAAGGGGAAGGGTGTATGGAAGGGAGAGGGAGAGGGGTGTATGAAAGGGACCCGCAGGGAAGGGTGGAAGGGAGAGGGGAAAGAGGGGGTGGATGGGAGGGGAAGGGGGACAGGGGATAGAGAGGGAAATAGGATAGGAGAGGGGAGAGGGAGGGAGGAGGAGGAAAATTAATGCAGAAGACATGGAACGAGACCCGGTAAGACGGAGAGTTAAGTGGAGAAGGGAAGTTCGTGTGGTGGGAGAGGAGGAGGGGAGGAGAGAAGAGAGGACGGAGGAGAGGAGGTGGAGGAGGAGGAGGAGGAGGAGAGTGTAGGGAGGAGGAAAAAGAGGAGGAGGAGGTAGAGGAAGGAGGAGGAGGAGGTGGAGGAGGAAGGAAATAGAAGTGACTGTAGTATAGTGAGTTAGTAACGAAGGAGAGGAAATGGAATGGAAACATGGAAAGGTATGGCGGAGGTTAGAGAGAGTAGAGAAAGGGGAAGAGATAGGATATGGAGATGGAGAGGGAGGGAGAAGGCAGAATAGTATAGAGGAGATGGAAGTGGAAGGAGGGGGACAACGGGTTAAGGGGAAGGGAGAGGTGAGAGAGAGAGGAGAGAGAGTGAGCAGAGAGAGAAAGGGAGAGAGGAAGAAGGGGGAAGAGAGGAGCGAGAAGTGAAGAAGGAGGGAGAAAAAAGAGAGAGGAGAGAGAGAGAGAGAGACAAGGAGCGAGAAGAGAGGAGAGGAGTATTGAGAGAGTAGAGAGAGAGATGAGAGGAGAGAGAGAGAGAGAGAGGATGAGAGAGAGAGAAGGAGGAGAGAGCAGACGTGGTGAGGGGGGGCGGGGGGGGGGGGATGAGAGTGCGCGTGAGGTGAGAGGGGCGAGAGACGGAGAAGTGGGGAGTAGGAGAAAGGAAACAAAATGCAGAAGACGCGAGAGCGGAGATCCTAGTGCGAGATGGAATGAGAGGAAGAAGAAGGTGAGGAAGAAAATGAGAGAGATTGAGAAAGGGAATGGAATAAGAGAGGGAGGGGAGAATGAAAGGAAGTGAGAGGGAAATGGAATAGGAGAAGGAGAGGAGAATGAATGGGAGAAAGAGGGAAATGTAATGAGAGAAAGAGGGAGAGGATATCCAAAGGGAAGGATAACGAGAAGAAGGAAGATTAAAAGAGAGGAAAAAGAAAATCACTGCTGAAGACACGTAGCGAGACGAAGAGGACGAAGAACGGAAGGAAGAAGGAGATGAAGAAGAGGGAAGAAAGGGGAAAAGGAGGAAATTGGAAACGAAAAGGAAAATATTGATAATTCTTTCTCTATCTTTAATTTCTTTTTACTTGTTTTTGTTGTTGTTTCTGTTTATGTTTGGCATTTTTAGGTTAGGACATTTGTCGTTTTTTCTAGATTAGTATTTAATCAATTTGTGTGTTTTTATTTGCTCGTATCTATTTATTTGCTATATTGCGAAATGATTTTTTTTTTTGCATTTTTTGGTCATTTTATTTGTTTCCTTGCTTATCTACATTGTTTTTATTTGCAATGTTTTGTTTGTTTATTTAAAGTACGAGACCTTCTGGCGTCACAGATAGATTTTGTTTTTTTGTTTCTTGTGCATTTTATTTCTTTAACGAAACTTGACTGCTAGTGCGGAAATATTTCGAAAATTGTGGCTTAATTGGTGGAGAGCAGACTAATTAGCGTAGGCAATTAACGAATGTGAAGCCAGATTGCGCTTTCTTCTTTTTAAAGGGGGGGGGGTGGAGCGGAAGGAATCTATTAGATTTTTTTTTTTCATCTGATTTTGAGGTGTTTGTATTCATCATTCGTTTTATTTATATGAAGTGTGATTATCTATTTTATTGTTGATATTGTTATTATCTATATCTTTATTGGTATTATGATTATTATCAATATCATCATTGTTTTTCGTCATTATCAGTATTATCACAATTATCATTATCATGATTTTCATTATCTTTATCGTCATTGTTATTATCATTGATATTATTGTAATTATTGTAATTATTATCTGTTTTTTTCTTTCTGTTGGAGGGGAATGAGAAGGGGGAGGAGAAGGAGGAGGAAGGAGGGGCATTGGGGAATATGGGAGGAGGAGGGGGAGAGGGGGGGAAGGAGGAGGAGGAAGGGCATTGGGGACTATGGGAGGAGGAGGAGGAAGGTGAGAGGAAGGAGTAGGAACGAGGCAATGTGAGAGGAGAAGGGGAGGGGGAGGAGGAGAGAGGTGGGAGGAGGAAGAAGGTAAGACGAAGAGGGAAGGGGGGAAGGGGGAGGAGTCTGTTGATAGCAGGAGGAAAGAGAGAGGACGGGGGAGGGTTGGGGGAAGGGGGGAGGGTGAGAAAGGAGGAGGATGGGGGAAGGGGGGAGGGTGAGAAAGGAGGAGGATGGGGGAAGGGGGGAATAAGAGAAGAGGAAAGACAGTAATGGAAAGAAGAGAGAAATTGTAAGTCTCACTCTCCACGCTTTTATATTCATGATTTCCCTCCCCACCCCCTTCCCTCACCCCCTCACCCACCTACCCCCATGCCCGAAAGACAACGATTTCAAAACTCGTCTTGCTGTCTACTGAAAAAAGGAGGGAGCAGAGGAGCGATATTGCACCCATTTGCAACATCAGCGTTAGAACAGGGGCGATTTGGATCATTGGTATATGGCGTAGATAAGGATTTTTTTTTTTTTTTTGGGGGGGGGGAGGGAGGAGGGAGGAGGAGAGTCATAGGGGGATGAGAGAGAGAGAGGGAGAGAGAGAGAGAGAGAGAGAGAGAGAGAGAGAGAGAAAAGAAGAGAGAGAGAGAGAGAGAGAGAGAGAGAAAGAGAAAGAGAAAGAGAGAGGGAAAAAAGAGAAAGAGAAAGAGAGAGAAAGA
>NW_028236103.1:0-5000 GCF_977035675.1 Penaeus japonicus | reverse complement strand
ACACGAGGTGACCTCATGGCTTCCGTCCAAGGCAGGCAGTCAGGCAGGCAGGCACGCACACACGCAAGCACGCAAGCAAGCACGCGCTCACACGCCCCAGAATAGAAGCCGAAATTTAAAATAGATCTCTCTCTATTAGTGTTCTTATGCCACTTTTGTTAAGGTTTTTAATTATATAATTCAAGGTAACGGAGGTTAAAAAATAATGAGTGAAAATGAAAAATAATTACGGATGGAAGGAAGGAAGTGTGAGAGAAAATGAAAAAGTACGAATGTATAAAGAAATGAATGAAAATAAAAAATAATTACGGATGTAAGGAAGAAAATGTGAGTGAAAATGAAAAATTACGAACGTATAAGGAAATGAATGAAAAATGAAAACTAATGAATGTAAATAAGAAAGTGTGATTGAAAATGTTTTCGTAATAAAATTAATGGCAAAATCGGATAACGTAATAGATTAACTCAAACGAAGAAATAAATCTAACCATAAATACATTAAATATACAAACAAGAGTAGTTTCAATAAGGAGAATCGCACCATCACCACCATCATCAGTGTCACCGTAATTACCAACACCATCTTCACCATAACCATCACCATCATCATCACCACCCGCACCATCTTCAACCACCCCACCATCACTACCACAACCCTTACCATCACCACCTCACCACCACAACCACACCCCAACCACCACCACCACAACCCTCACCATCGCCACCACAACCCCCACCACCATCACCACCCCCCTCACCATCAGCATCCCAACCACCACAACCCTCACCATCACCATCACCCCCTCCCCTTACCACCACAGCACAACCACCATCCCCACCCCCACCACCACAACCATCACCATCACCCCCCCACCACCACAACACAAACACCCCCCTCACCCCTACCACCACCACCACCCTCACCACCACCACTCTCACCACCACCCTCATCATCACCACCACCACCACCATCATCACCATCCCCTCACGCCTTTGTTCTCAGCTTCCACGGGTTTCTGAGCCGCGAGACGCAAAGTTCCTATAGGAATATTGAACGGGGAAGCTCACTGCATAGGATGGAAGGAGGAGCAGGAGGTGGAGGAGGGAGGGAGGGAGGAAGAGGGGTGAGGAGGGAGGGAGGAAAGGGGAGGAGGGAGGGAGGAAGAGGGGGTGAGGGAGGGAGGGAGGAAGAGGGGCTGAGGGAGGGAGGGAGGAAGGGGGAGGAGGAGGAGGGAGGAGTGAGGAAGGGGGTGAGGGAGGGGTTGAGGGAGAGGGAGGGAGGGATTAAGGGGTGAGTAGGGAGGAAGGGGGAGAGGAAGAGACAGAGGGCGGAAGAGGGGGGGAGGAAGAAAGGGGGGAAGAAGGACAGAGAAAGGGGGAGAGGGATGGGGAAGGAGAAAGAGGAGGGAAGATGGAAGGGGAGAAAGATGGGGTAGGAGGAGGAGGGAGAAAGGAGAATGAAGAAGAGGAAGAGGAAGAAGAAGAAGAAGAAAAAAAAAAGGAGGAGGAAGAAAAAGAAAAAAAGAAATAGGAAGAAGAAGAAGAAGAAGGAAAAAAAGAAGAAGAAAAGGGAGAGGAAGAGGAGGAAAGGAAAAATGAAGATGTGAGAAGGGGAAGAGCAAGAGGAGAGAAATAGAGAAAAAGGGGAGATGGGTGAGGGGGGAGAGGGGGAAGGGGGGAGGGAACATATGGTTGTTGAGAAGGCTAGATGTTGCTTTAAGATCCTTGCAAAATGCGAGGAGGAGAATAAAGGGTAGAGCAAATACATATTTTTTGTTTGTTTGTGTGTGTGTGTGTTTGTTTGTGTGTGTATGTGTTTGTGTGTGTGTGTGTTTGTGTGTGTGTGTGTGTATGTGTGTGTGTTTGTGTGTGTGTGTTTGTGTGTGTGTGTGTGTGTTTGTGTGTGTATGTGTGTGTGTTTGTGTGTGTGTGTGTGTGTGTGTGTTTGTGTGTGTGTGTGTGTGTGTGTGTGTGTGTGTGTGTGTGTGTGTGTGTGTGTTTGTGTGTGTATGTGTGTGTGTGCGTACGTGGTTACAAGCATACACATATATATAGAAATAGAAAACGCATACACACACACACATAAACCAAAAATATACATAAAACACAGATGATAAACAAAACACACACTTTCACAGAAACAAACACAAACATACATCTATACATACACACCAACATACACACCAACATGCAGACCAACATACACATAAACATACACACCAACATGCACATCAACATACACATTAACATACGCACCAACATACACATAAACATACATACCATGCACACCAACATACACACCAACATGCACACCAACATACATACCAACATACACACCAAAATACACATAAACATACACACCAACATACAAACCAGCATACACATTAACATAAACACCAACATGCACACCAACATAAACAACATACACACCAACATGTACACCAACATACACACCAACATAAACACTAACAAATCCGGAAATAGTGGAAGGGAGCGAGAGGATATTCCGTACATTATCAATTCGGCTTAAAGCGACAAGCCAGATGGTTGGCGAGCCAGCTGGCATAAAGGACAGGTGGCATATGGAGCGCGGAGGGCATAGGTCGAAGGGCGAGAGAGCAGAGCATGTGGAGAGGTTGTGGAGAGGGGGGAGGGGGAGGGAGAGGAAGAGAGAGAAGGAAAGGTGAGAAAGGAAGAGATAGAGGGAGAGGGAAAGGAAGGCAAAGGCATGAGTAAGAAAAAGGAGTAAAAAGAGGGAGAGTGGAAAGTGAGAGAGAGTAAAGAGTGCAAACAGAGAGAGGGAGAGGGAAAAAAGGAGAGAAGAGGGAAGTGAGTGGGAGAGGGAGATGCAGAGTTCGGGGGAGAAGAGGACAGGAATTGTCAAGGGAACAGTGCGTGTGTTTTGTCTCTCTGGCTCTGCTCTCTCTCTCTCTCCTTCTCTTTCTCTCTCTCTCTCTCTCTCTCTCTCTCTCTCTCTCTCTCTCTCTCTCTCTCTCTCTCTCTCTGTCTCTCTCTCTCTTTCTCTTTCTATCTATTTATCTCTCTCTCTCTCTCTCTCTTTCTCTCTTTCTCTTTCTTTCTCTCTCTCTCTCTCTCTCCTTTCACTTTCGTTTAGATACTTCTATTTGTAATTCACACACACACACACATCTACCCCTACCCCTACCCCCCCACTCACATGTATATGCTGAATATCATCTTAATTATTCATCATTCCCATTCTTATACCCTCTATTTTCTTCTCCTCTTCCTTATCTGCCCCCTTCCCCCGCAAGAATGACAGCGAAGTGAAATTGTAAGAACCAATCAGGGCGCAGCACGGACTAATTGTTGACGGACCTGGCAGTCACGCGTCCAATTAGAGGGGGGAGGGGGAGACAAGGGGTGGAAGAGAGAGAGAGGGGGGGAGAGGAGATGGAGAGAGAGAGAGGAAGGGAGGGAAAGGGAATGGGGGTAGGGAGGGATGGAAGGAGGGAAAGGATAAGGACACTCACACACGCACGTATATGCACGCACGCGCGCGCGGGCGCACACACACACACACACACACAAACAAACACACAAACACAAACACAATTAGAGGGGGGAGGGGGAGACAAGGGGTGGAAGAGAGAGAGAGGGGGGGAGAGGAGATGGAGAGAGAGAGAGGAAGGGAGGGAAAGGGAATGGGGGTAGGGAGGGATGGAAGGAGGGAAAGGATAAGGACACTCACACACGCACGTATATGCACGCACGCGCGCGCGGGCGCACACACACACACACACACACACAAACAAACACACAAACACAAACACAAACACACAAACACATACACACAAACACACACACAAACACACACACATATACACAAACACACACCTACGCCCCACCTATAACCACAAACACACACCTAACACACACACAACACGCCAAATCCCAACACAACACCACACAAGGCTGAGCCGCGACTCCAAATTCCCACAGCGACGGGGAAGGCGCGCCACGTGTTTCAAACATGTCGAATCTCCCAAAAAGGTAAACACAGAAACGCGTCCACGTAAATCGAATGAACACGGTAGGAATGAAATACAAGTCGAGACGTTTCGAGACGTTTCGAGACTTTTTCGAATCCTTCATAGCTTCCTATTTGGACAAAGAGGGAAATAAAAAGAAAAATGGAGGCCTTTTATTTTAAAATCTTATTCTACCAGGTTTTATTTAGAGAATCTGTCAATTAATGTACTCAGGGAATAGATTACTCCGTCTCGCCTTGTGAATATTTGATGCTGCGTCCTTCGTCTGCCAGACAGAGGGGGAGGGGGAGGGGGAGGGGGGATGGTTGGGGAGGGAGAGGGGGTGATGGAGAGGGAGAGGAGAGAGAGGGGGAGGTTGGGGAGGGAGAGGGGGATGGTTGGGGAGGGAGAGGGGGTGGTGGAGAGGGGGAGGTTGGGGAGGGAGAGGGAGGGAAGAAGATGAGGGGGTAGGGAGTAGGTTCAGAGGAAGAGGAGGATGAGGGCGAGAACTAGTGGGGAGGAATGAGATAGTAGATGAAGGAGAGAAGGAGGAGGAGGAGAAGAAGAAAAATAAGAAGAAGAGGAAGAAGAAGAATAGTAGGAGGAAGGGGAAGAAAATGAGAAGGAATTTAATGGAAAAGGTGAAAAAAAAAGAGAAGAAGAAAAAGAGAGGAAGACGAAAGTAGAAAGGAAAACAGACATTTTTCATTTCCTTTTTTTCCAGAATTGATATCAAACTTTCTCACCACACCCCAGTCAACCACCACTTCAACCATCACCATTGCCTCTACTACTATCACCACTACTGTCATCATCCTCACTGCCGTCATTATCATTACCATCACCATCATCATCATTGCTACCACTACCACCACCACCCTCATCACTACCACTACCACCATCATTATTTCCAACATCCCTACCACCACCATCATCACTGCCAACACCACTATCACCACCACCATCATCGCTTTCACCACCACCATCATCACTGCCAACACCACTATC
>NW_028236102.1:12500-24894 GCF_977035675.1 Penaeus japonicus | reverse complement strand
TTCCCCTTTTTCTTCTTCTTCTTCTTCTTTTTCTTCTCCTTCTCCTTATTATTATTATTTTTTTATTTTATTATTTTTCTTTTTCATTTTCTTTTTCTATTTCTTTTTCTTCTTCTTTTTTTTTTCTTCTTCTTCTTCTTCTTCTCCTCCTTCTCCTTCTCCTTCTTCTTTTCTCCTTCTCCTTCTTCTTCTTCTTCTTCTTCTTCTTCTTCTTCTTCTTCTTTTTCTTCTCCTTCTCCTTATTATTATTATTTTTTTATTTTATTATTTTTCTTTTTCATTTTCTTTTTCTATTTCTTTTTCTTTTTCTTTTTTTTTCTTCTTCTTCTTCTTCTTCTCCTCCTTCTCCTTCTTCTTTTCTCCTTCTCCTTCTTCTTCTTCTTCTTCTTCTTCTCCTTCTCCTCTTTCTCCTTCTTCTTCTTCTTCTTCTTCTTCTTCTTCTTCTTCTTCTTTTTTCTTCTTTTTCTTCTTCTTCTTTTCTTATTTATGTGTTTATTCTTCTCCTTTTCTATTACTCCTTCTTCTGTTCTTCTTATTCAAATTTCCATTTTTTTCCCTCCCCACCCCCCCTACCCTCCACCCCCACCCCCTTCTTTTTCCCCCATCCTATCTTCTTCTTCGTTCTAGTTCTACTCCTCACTCCCTTTAGTACTTCTCCGCACTCTCTTTTCTTCTTCTTCTTTCTTCTTCTTCTTCTTCTTTTTTCTTCTTCTTCTCCTTCTTATCTTTTTCTTCTTCTTCTTTCTTCTCTCTTATTTTTTTTATTCTTTTTCTTCTTCTTCGCTTCTTCTCCCTTCTCTTCTTTCTTTTCTCTTCTCCTTCTTCTTCTACTTTTTTTCTTCTTCTCCTTCTCACTCCTTCTCAACTCTCTCTCCCTCCTCCTCCCCCTCCTCACCCTTTCTCTCCTACCACTCTCCTCCTCTCCCTCCCTCCTCCTCACCCTCTCCCACCACCCATCCTCTCTTCCTCCACCCTCTCCTCCTCCTCCTCCTCTCTCCTCCCCCCTCCTCCCCTCCTCCTCCTCCTCCTCCTCCTCCTTCTACTTCTTCTCCTCCTCCTATTTCTACCCGGCGCGACGAGTTGGTGTTCACGTTTATGACCGGGCGACGGATTGTCATAGGTATCGAGTCGTTGATGGGCGAAAAAGTTTTTGGGGATGAAAGGTTGGGGATGTTTTGCTCTTATCTTCTTGCTCTTTCTCTCGTCCTTTCTCTCGCTCTTTCTCTTGCTCTTTCTCTCCTCCTTTCTCTCCTTGTTCTCGCTCTGCCTTCTCATGCTCTCGGGTTCTTGTCTCAATAAAGTTGTTTGATCAGATCTCGTTTGGTTTTAGTCATGCAGCCTCTGTTTGTCACTCTCACCTTCTCTCTTTTTCTTTCTCTTTCTTTCTTTCTCTTTCTCTCTCTCTTTCTCTTTCTCTTTCTTTATCTCTCTGTCTCTCTCTTTCTTTCTCGCTCTTTCTCTCTCTCTTTCTTTCTCTCTCTCTCTCTCTCTCTCTCTCTCTCTCTCTCTCTCTCTCTCTCTTTCCTCTCTCTCTCTCTCTCTCTCTCTCTCTCTCTCTCTCTCTCTCTCTCTCTCTCTCTCTCTCTCTCTCTCTCTCTCTCTCTCTCTCTCTCTCCCTCCCTCCCTCCCTCCCTCCCTCTCCATCTCCCTCTCTCTCTCCCTCCCTTCCTCCCTCCCCCCCTCTCTCACTCTCCTTCTCTCTCTCCCTCCTTCCCTCTCTCTTTCTCTCTCCCTCTCCCTTTTTCAAAATCTAGTCAGAATTCATAGGATAGCCCAGTTGAGGGTCAAAATGAAAAAATGAAATGCATAAAATATCTATCTGTACTGAACTTTTTGTTTTTATTTTTATTTACCCGAATCTATTTTCTTGTCTGTATGCAAATCGGCATATATATACACTATCGGTGATGTATTCATTTTACGGGCATAGGTAGAACAGATTGTCACTTTTATTTTCTTTCTTATTTCAGCGTGGGATTACGTTGGCCTTGTTGTAGGCTTTGGATAGCTTTAAGGGGCATATTCGATATGTTTTTTTTGAATGTATTTTTGTGCGGTTATAGGTAGGTGGATGGATATAGATAGATAGATAGATGGAAAGATTGATAGATGGATATATATATATATATATATATATATATAGATAGATAGATAGATAGATAAATAGATGGATAGATAGAGATAGATGGATAGATAGATAGAGATAGATGGATAATTAGATAGAGATAGATGGATAGATAGATAGAGATAGATGGATAGATAGATAATAGACAGACAGGTAGATAGATAGATAAATAGATAGATGCATGTGTGTATATATAAATATACATATAAACAGACAGATAGATATATAGACAAATAGACAGAGAGAGAGATAAATAGATAAATAGACATATAGACAGACAGACAGATAGATATATAGATAAATAGATAGATGCATGTGTGTATACGTGTGCGTGCGTACGTGCGCGTGCATCCACTGGTCTGTCAGGTTCCAGGTCCAAGAATGTGATATACTCTGACCAGTATATTCAGATAAAAGCAACTGATTTCAAGTTTCCAAAACAAATACAATATTCTCGAGAGAAAGAATTTGACGAGCCTCCGAGATACGAAGCGAGGAAACATGACCAAACGTGTTTTCATGACCAAAGGAAGCATCGTGGATTATGATTATGATTGGAAGGAAAGAGAGTTGACAGGGGGGGGGGGGAGTGATACGTATGCAATGCTTCAAAAGGAGTGTGGGACAAGCTTAGGGAGCGGAGAGTTATGGTTCCGGTGAGGTAAATCAATGTCTGTCTCTCTTTTTTTTTCTCTCTCTCTCTTTCGCTTTCGCTTTCGCTTTCGCTCTGGCTCTCTCTCCCCTCTTTCTCTCTTTCTTTGCTTAACTCTCTCTCTTTCGCTTTCGTTTTCTCTTTCGCTCTGTCTCGCCCCTCTTTCTCTCTCTTTGCCTATCTCTCTCTCTCTCTCTCTCTCTCTCTCTCTCTCTCTCTCTCTCTCTCTCTCTCTCTCTCTCTCTCTCTCTCTCTCTCTCTCTCTCTCTCTCTCTCTCTCTCTTCCCCGTTAATGATTTAATCCTGAATAAACTTTCCCGTTATTATACATATTTCATTTTTCTCTATCTTTCTAAAAATACAGAACTAGAAAGAGATTCTTTCCTCTCAGAAAATTAAAAGACGCACATAGGCCTAAATACGTGTTGAAATATAACGTGATTTGACACTGCAACCAAAACGTCATAATCAGATGGAAGGGTGTCGATTTTTTCCCCTTTCTAAATCATCGCAAATGTCATTGTAAAAAAAATACTACATTAGGTAATCCCGCTCAGCTGAGATTGCAAAACTAAAAAGCTATGATTTAACCCCGGAAGAGTTAGACTCAAGCGCCACCAATCACTTTTTTTTTCTCTCCTCTCTCTCTCTCTCTCTCTCTCTCTCTCTCTCTCTCTCTCTCTCTCTCTCTCTCTCTCTCTCTCTCTCTCTCTCTCTCTCTCTCTCTTTCTCTTTCCTTCTCTTTCCTCTCTCTCTCTCTCTCTCTCTCTCTCTCTCTCTCTCTCTCTTTCTCTTTCCTTCTCTTTCCTTCTCTCTCTCTCTCTCTCTCTCTCTCTCTCTCTCTCTCTCTCTCTCTCTCCTTCTCTCTCTCTCTCTCTCCTCTCTTTTCTCTCTCTCTCTCTCTCTTCTCTCTTTCTCTCTTTCTCTCTCTCTCTCTCTCTCTCTCTCTCTCTCTCTCTCTCTCTCTCTCTCTCTCTCTCTCTCTCTCTCTCTCTCTCTCTCTCTCTCTCTCTCTCCGTTCCTCTCTCTCTCTCGCTCTCTCTCTCTTTCTCTTTCTCTCTCTCTCTCTCTTTCTCTCTCTCTCTCTCTCTCTCTCTCTCTCTCTCTCTCTCTCTCTCTCTCTCTCTCTCTCTCTCTCTCTCTCTCTCTCTCTCTCTCTTTTAATAGGTGAGAAGTCATCACCGCAGAAAACTCACTTTGACGCTAAGAAGATTATTATTATTATTATTATATTTTTTTCCATTCACTTTCGACTTTTTTTTTCTTCCAGGCGTGAGATGAGTTGTTGAAGATTAGAAGATTAGTCACTGTTGGTTGGATAATTTTGATTGGTTTTTTGTTTTGTTTTTTATTTTTTTTTTTTTTTTAGTGAAAGTTTGTACTTATATTTTTCTTCCTTTTAAGGGTTTGTGTGTTTGTTAGTTTTGATTCAAACTGGCAACGTGGCTGTTAGATTTCTAGATGGTGTTTAGATGTCAAATTCCTAGTTATATTTTTTGTAACTGTTTTATGTAAAATGATAACCATTAGATTGTTGAAATTGATACTGACAAACACTTTGAAGTAGATCTATATACATTACACTTCGAGAAGGTAGAGCGAATAAGATATAGAGATAGATAAATGTTTTTTTTTATTTTTTATATAAATTTTGTTACATACTCATCCAATATTGATTTTTTTATTGGAGTTCAGCAACTTTAGTTTAAAAATATAGAAACTTTATTCTGGTGTGACTTAATATTTACTTAATTCATACTTATCAAATATTTATCACATATTGCCAAGCTGAAGTGAGTGTGTACGGCTAAAAATGAATTGTGGGGCTTATGTGAGGCTTAGAATACGCACATGTATAAAGGTGACATTGATATGTTTTTAAAAAAAATTGTATTTTGACTTTGAGCTAAACATATCGTTTTTTTTTTTTTTTTTTTTTTTTTGTATTTACAGTACTTTATTTACTTAAAAACTTTATTAGAGAAGACGGCTACTTTATTTACTTAAAAACACTGTTACTTTATTAGAGAAGATGGCTAAACTCTAGATCTGGATTAAACTGGTAACCGAGAGTGTACACAAAAACCCGTGTAATTAATGAATCCGTTTTGACAATCCTTTTATAGACTTTTTTTTTAATAACTTTGTTTCGTGAGACTTTAAAAAATGAAGAGTAAGCCTATTATGGGCTTTTTTTATCAAACGAGATATTTTTATAATAAGCCTATTATTGATTTTTTTTTGTTCTTCCAACAAGCTATTTTCATGATGCTCTCAACTTTTTCACCGCTGAGAGCACCCTTTAAAAAGTCGTTAATGAGCATACGTGAATATTTGTGAATGAGTACCCGTGAATTTGTGAATGAGCGCTCGTAAAAATTGTGAATGAATACTCGTAAAAATATGAATGAGTACTCGTAAAAAAATGTGAATGAGCACTCGTTAAAAATGTGAATGAGTACCCGTGAATATTTGTGAATGAGTACCCGTGAATATTTGTGAATGAGTACTTGTAAAAAATGTGAATGAGTACCTGTGAACTTGTGAATGAGTACTCGTAAAAAATGTGAATGAGTAGCCGTGAATTTGTGAATGAGTACTCGTAAAAAATGTGAATGAACACTCGTAAAAAAATGAATGAGTACTCGTAAAGAATGTAAATGAGCACTCGTAAAAAAAAATTGAATGAGCACTCGTTAAAAAATGTGAATGAGCACTCGTAAAAAATGTAAATGAGCACTCGTTAAAAATGTGAATGAGCACTCGTATAAAATGTGAATGAGCACTCGTAAAAAAATATGAATGAGCACTCGTAAAAAATGTGAATGAGTACTCGTAATAATTGTGAATGAGTACTCGTAAAAAATCGTAAAAAATGTAAATGAGCACTCGTAAAAAAATGTGAATGAGCACTCGTATAAAATGTGAATGAGCACTCGTAAAAAATAGTGAATGAGTACTCGTTAAAAAATGTGAAGGAGTACTCGTAATAATTGTGAATGAGCACTCGTAAAAAAAGTGAATGAGTACTCGTAGAAAAAATAGTGAATAAGTAGTCTTGAATTTGTGAATGAATTGAATCCTTCAAGAGGCCTTCAAAGTTTTAGATAGTAGCCGTTTCCCATCGTGTCTGCCTCCCCCCCTCCCCCCCTCCCCTCCCCCATCCCCTTTGAATGTATGGGAATATTATGGGAATATTAGGTCTGAAATATGAGGCCGTTATGCAAATCCTCATAACCTTGGTATGCCATGTTGTTCTTTCGACGCGTGCGCATAATTCCCTCTCGGGGGGAAGGGGGAGGGGAGGGGGGAGTATGTTGTGGTTGGGAGTGCATGGTAAGTGTGACTAATGAGTCTGAGTTCAGTGTAACAGGAGATACTGTTATCCCACGGTGCAGTATTGCATCTGCAACGGTAAGCTTCGATTGGGTGAGTCAAATGGCTCGGTCGAGTTCACCGGGGGCGAGTGTGGAAGAGATTTGAATGGGAATTGAAGAGTTGCACAGTGGAAGATTAATGGTTGCGTGTATTATTGTCATCAAATTGATATTGTTGTATTGTTATTATTGGTATTAATATTGTTGTTGTTATTATGATGATGATATTATTATTATTATTATTATTATTATTATTATTATTGTTTGTAATAGATATTAGTTACAGTTATGGTTATCGTTATTATTATCATTAGTAATTTTATTATGATTATTATCATCGTTATCATCATCATCATCATTATTATTATTGTTATTAAGATTATCATCATGTTTTTATTATCATTATCGTTATTATTATTATCATTATTGTTATCATCATCATTATTATTATTATCATTATTATTATTATTATTATGATGATGATTATTATTATTACTATTATTACACACATATCTGAGCCGGGAATTCATAATCTATCGCAGCTCAATCTAGAACCTGAAGTCTTGAAAGTGGACACCAGTGTTCCAGCTGCGATCTCCTGCAGAAAGTGTCATGACTTCTTTTTAGGAAGAAGAAGAAAAAAATGATTATGTAAAGATGTATATGTTTAAAGGGTGTTAGGGAAATTTTAGGTCTATTTGTGACTTGGGAGACGAATCAGCTGTTGAGTAGTGAACAAGACATCCAGGTTCTTGTTGATTTCGTCTTCCTCTCTCCCCTTCTGCTCTACCCCTCCCTCCCTCCCTCTCCTTCCTCTTCCTCCCTCTCCTCTCTCTTCCTCTCTCCACTTCTGCTCTCCTCCTCCCTCTTCCTCTCTCCCTCTTCCTCTCTCCCCTTCTGCTCTCCTCCTTCCTCCCTCTCCTTCCTCTTCCTCTCTCTCCTGATCTCCTCCTCCCTCCCTCTCCTCCCTCTTCCTCTTTCTCCTCCTGCTCTACCCCTCCCTCCCTCTCCTCCCTCTTCCTCTCTCTCCTCCCTCTTCCTCTCTCCCCTTCTGCTCTACCCCTCCCTCCCTCTCCTCCCTCTTCCTCTCTCCACTTCTGCTCTCCTCCTCCCTCTTCCTCTCTCCCTCTTCCTCTCTCCCCTTCTGCTCTCCTCCTTCCTCCCTCTCCTTCCTCTTCCTCTCTCTCCTGATCTCCTCCTCCCTCCCTCTCCTCCCTCTTCCTCTTTCTCCTCCTGCTCTACCCCTCCCTCCCTCTCCTCCCTCTTCCTCTCTCTCCTCCCTCTTCCTCTCTCCCCTTCTGCTCTACCCCTCCCTCCCTCTCCTTCCTCTTCCTCTCCTCCCTCTTCCCCTCCTGCTCTCCCCCTCCCTCCCTCTCCTTCTTCCTCTTTCTCCTCCCTCTTCCTCTCCCCTTCTGCTCTGCCCCTCCCTCCCTCTCCTTCCTCTTCCTCTCTCTCCTCCCTCTTCCTCTCTCTCCTCCTGCTCTCCTCCTCCCTCTTCCTCTCCCCTTCTGCTCTGCCCCTCCCTCTTCCTCTTTCTCCTCCTGCTCTCCTCCTTCCTCCCTCTCCTCCCTCTTCCTCTCTCTCCTCCCTCTTCCTCTCTCTCCTCCTGCTCTCCTCCTTCCTCCCTCTCCTCCCTCTTCCTCTCTCCCCTTCTGCTCTCCTCCTCCCTCCCTCTCCTCCCTCTTCCTCTCTCTCCTCCTGCTCTCCTCCTCCCTCCCTCTCCTCCCTCTTCCTCTCTCTCCTCCTGCTCTCCTCCTCCCTCCCTCTCCTCCCTCTTCCTCTCTCTCCTCCTGCTCTCCTCCTTCCTCCCTCTCCTCCCTCTTCCTCTCTCCCCTTCTGCTCTCCTCCTCCCTCCCTCTCCTCCCTCTTCCTCTCTCTCCTCCTGCTCTCCTCCTTCCTCCCTCTCCTCCCTCTTCCTCTCTCCCCTTCTGCTCTCCTCCTCCCTCCCTCTCCTCCCTCTTCCTCTCTCTCCTCCTGCTCTCCTCCTCCCTCCCTCTCCTCCCTCTTCCTCTCTCTCCTCCTGCTCTCCTCCTCCCTCTTCCTCTCCCCTTCTGCTCTGCCCCTCCCTCCCTCTCCTCCCTCTTCCTCTCTCTCCTCCCTCTTCCTCTCTCTCCTCCTGCTCTCCTCCTCCCTCTCTCTCCTCCTTCATCCTCTCTTCCCTTCTGCTCTCCTCCTCCCTCTTCCTCTCTCTCCTCCCTCTTCCTCTCTCTCCTCCCTCTTCCTCTTTCTCCTCCTTCCTCCCTCTCCTCCCTCTTCCTCCCTCTTCCTCCCTCCCTCTCCTCCCTCTTCCTCTCTCTCCTCCTGCTCTCCTCCTCCTCCTGAAGGGAATGTTGAGAAGAGAATTTCGATCATGGTGGATAAAGGGGAGGATTATTGTCTGGATGGGAGTGGTGAATATGATGATGATCTGATGATAATGATGATGAATTTGATGGGGGATGGTGATGGGGGTCATGGTGATTGAGTTGTTTGTTTGTTTTTCACTAAAATTCTAAAATCTTATCTATTTGTTTTATATTTATTTATCAATCTACCGGATCTTAGATATATACAGCTGTATCATCTTATTGTGGAGGACACATAAGGTGAATATTGTATATCGCTTCTCGCCGACGATATATCACGCTTGGATGATACATCTGATGATACATCGCACCTGGATGATGAATATGTGTCCTTGGATCATCTGCCGACGGCAAATGTCACTGCCAGAAAGGGGTGATTGATGGCAACCACTTACGGGTGGAGCGATCGATCGATTTTGGGGGATTTGAGATGTGGTTGGCGTGCGGGGTGGTGGCTTTTAAGTCTTTTTTTGTTTGTTGTCTTTTATTTATGTCTGTTTGTCTTTTATTATGTCTGTTTGTTTGTTTGTTTGTTGTCTTTTATCGCTGTTTTTTGTTGTCTTTTATCTCTGTTTGTCTGTTGTCCTTTATCTCTGTCTGTTTGTTTGTCTGTTGTCTTTTATCTCTGTCTGTTTGTTTGTCTGTCTGTCTGTATTTGTCTGTCTGTTTATCTATCTTTCAAGTAACGTGTCTAAGATGTATGTTTGTCTGCGTGTGTTTTTTTTATTTGTGGTTGTGAGATTGTGTTCGTCTTCTTGTTTGGTTTGTGTGTGAATGTGAATATGGATGTGTGTGTGTGTGTGAGAATATCTGTGTGCGTGTGTGTTTGCGTGTTTGCGTGTGTATTTGTGTGCGTGTGCGTGTTTGCGTGTGTGTTTGTGTGTGTGTGCGTGTTTGCGTGTGTGTGTGTGTGTGTGTGTGTTTGTGTATGGGCGTGTGCGTGTGCATGTTTGCGTGTGTTTGTGTGTGTATGTATGTATGCATGCGTGTGTCTGTGTCTGTGTCTGAGCGCGTTCGTGTGCGTGTTCATGCATGCGTGTATGAATATGAACCACTCTGCCTCGCACTCCAAAGCCCTACCACGAACGATGCTCCACAGATGCGTCTTCATGATCGCTCGCTGAATTCGCACCTTCGCTGAGAACTCGGGTTGTCGTCTCGCTGACTCAGTGTGTGGGTCGTTTTAGCTGGCTGACACGAGATCCTGCTGACTGGGGCCGGTGATAATGGTGTGTTGTGTTGTGTTGTGTTTGTGTTGTGTTGTGTTGTGTTGTGTGTGTGTGTTGTGTTGTGTGTTGTGTTGTGTGTTGTGTTGTGTTGTGTTGTGTCTGTTTTTGTTGTGTTATGTGTAGGCTATATGTGATGTATATATGTTTGTGTTTGTGCATGTATTGTTTATGTATATGTGATATATATATATATATATATATATATATATATATATATATATATATATATATATATATATATATATATATATATATATATATATTATATATATATATATATATATATATATATATATATATATATATATATATATACGCGTATTTGTATGTATTGTGTATGTGTGTGTGTGTATATGTATATGTATATGTTATATTATGTATTGTTTATGTATGTCGACTGTAGTAGCCAATGTACTGTATATAAGTATATGGGTGTTTTTTTATTATTTGTGTATGTTTATTTATGAAGGAAGGAAGATGAGAAAGAGAGACGTAGATGGATGGTTGGTTAAGTGATCGATTGGTAGGTTGGATGGTTGGATGGCTGGTAGGTTAATTGGATGGTTGGAATATTGATTGGTCGTTAGGTAGGTTGGTTAGTTGGATGGTTGGTTGGTTAGTCGGTCGTTAGGTTGGTTAATTGGTTAGCTGGTTGGATGGTAGGTTGGATAGTTGGTTGGTTGGATGGTTAGCTGGTTAGTTGGATGGTTGGTAGGTAGGTTGATTGGTTAATTGTATGGTTGGTAGGTTAATTGGATGGCTGGTTGGTTGGTAGTTAGGTTGGTTGGTTAATTGGATGGTTGGTCGGTCGTTAGGTAGGTTGACTGGTTAGCTGGTTGGTTGGTTAGTTGGATGGTTGGTCGGTCGTTAGGTAGGTTGACTGGTTAGCTAACTGGTTGGTAAGTAGAAAGTTTACACAAGATATATATTTAGAATGAGTCAAGGCTGGAGACTTTTTTTCGTATTGCTAACTGTACTTAATTAATAGTGAGTGTCGTGCGCATAATTAAACTTGTAAGTTATTTTTATAAACTAAAAATAGCCCAAAATAAACTACTTATTTACAGCTATTTTTCTCCCCGAAGTGTATTTAAAGGAGCACCTGATTCAGAAGAACAGTTAGAGAAGATTGAATAGATGAACGTTTTTTTTTTCTGTTTTATATTTACTTAATTAATTTTATTTATTTATTATTTTTTCTGTTTTATATTTACTTATTTTTTTATTTTATTTTATTTTTTTTCTATTTTATATTTACTTATTTTATTTGATCTATTTATTTATTTTTTCTATTTTCTATTTACTTATTTTATTTGATCTATTTATTTATTTTTTCTATTTTATATTTACTTATTTTATTTGATCTATTTATTTATTTTTTCTATTTTCTATTTACTTATTTTATTTTATTTGTTTTTTCTATTTTATTTTTACTTATCTTTTTATCTATTTATTTATTTTTTTCTATATTATATTTACTTATTTTATTTATTTATTTTATTTTGTATGTGATGACGAAACCCGACATGAATGCGACAGAAGGACAACCAGGATGATGATTTCCTTCTTTATGATGGTGGGAGGGAAGGGAGGGAGGGAGGGAGGGAAGGGGGTAAGAGAGGATAGTGGTGGGGAGGGAGGGAGGGGAGGGGGTAAGAGGGAAGGGAGGGAGGAGGGAGGGGGTAGGGGCAGGGAAGGGGTGGAGAGGGGAGAGAGGATAAAATGGGGTAGAGGAGGGAGGGGACGAGTTGGGGGTGGGGGTAGGAAGGAAGGGATGGGAGGGGGCAAGGAAGAGGAGGAAGGGAAGGGGGTAGGAGGAGGGATGACGGGGAAAAGGGGATAGGGAACGAGGAAGGGATGGGTTAGGGGGAGGGAGAGGAGGGAAGGAGGGAGGGAGGGCGGAGAAAAGAGGATATGGAACGAGGAAGGGATGGGTTAGGGGAAGGGAAAGGAGGGGAAGAGGGGAGGGAGAGCATTGGGTAAGCACATGGTAGAGAAAGGAATAAAGGTAAGGGGAAGAGAAGGGAAGATGGAAAGGAGGGGCGTGGTAGGGGAAGGGGGGGGGCAGAGGGGGAAGGAAGGAGGAAATGAAGGTAGTAGAGGGGAGTGATGTGGAGTGGAGTGGAGTAAGTGAGTAGTGTGGTGTGGAATGAGTGGAATGGTATGGTTTGGTGTGGTGTGATGAGGTTGGGAGCAGAGGAGAAAGTGGAGTGGTGAATAGTGGAGTAGAAGGAAGTGGAGGAGAAGAGACTGGAGTGGAGTATAGTGGAATAGACTGGAGTGGAGTTTAGTGGAATAGACTGGAGTGGAGTATAGTGGAATAGAATGGAGTGGAGTATAGTGGAATAGACTGGAGTGGAGTATAGTGGAATAGAATGGAGTGGAGTATAGTGGAATAGAATGGAGTGGAGTATAGTGGAATAGAATGGAGTGGAGTATAGTGGAATAGAATGGAGTGGAGTATAGTGGAATAGAATGGAGTGGAGTATAGTGGAATAGAATGGAGTGGAGTATAGTGGAATAGAATGGAGTGGAGTATAGTGGAATAGAATGGAGTGGAGTATAGTGGAATAGAATGGAGTGGAGTAGAGTGGAATAGAATGGAGTGGAGTATAGTGGAATAGAATGGAGTGGAGTATAGTGGAATAGAATGGAGTGGAGTATAG
>NW_028236102.1:0-2500 GCF_977035675.1 Penaeus japonicus | reverse complement strand
TCGGTAGGGTCGAATTCCTGAAATTCTCGGTAGGGTCGAATTCCTGAAATTCTCGGTAGGGTCGAATTCCTGAAATTCTCGGTCGGGTCGAATTCCTGAAATTCTCGGTCGGGTCGAATTCCTGAAATTCTCGGTAGGGTCGAATTCCTGAAATTCTCGGTAGGGTCGAATTCCTGAAATTCTCGGTCGGGTCGGATTCCTGAAATTCTCGGTAGGGTCAAATTCCTGAAATTCTCGGTCGGGTCGAATTCCTGAAATTCTCGGTAGGGTCGAATTCCTGAAATTCTCGGTAGGGTCGAATTCCTGAAATTCTCGGTAGGGTCGAATTCCTGAAATTCTCGGTAGGGTCGAATTCCTGAAATTCTCGGTCGGGTCGAATTCCTGAAATTCTCGGTAGGGTCGAATTCCTGAAATTCTCGGTAGGGTCGAATTCCTGAAATTCTCGTTCGAGTCGAATTCCTGAAATTCTTTCTCGGGATGTTTATTTATGGGCGTGTCTTGGTTGGTTTTCATTAATTAATTAAGGGCGAGTCGTGACTTCCTTGTGGATTAGGAAGGAATGATGTCGTGTGATGGATGGCGTCGGCTTGGGGGGTACGTGGCTTCGGAGGTACGTGGTTTGGGGGGTACGTGGTTTGGGAGGTACGTGGTTTGGGAGGTACGTGGTTCGGGAGGTACGTGGTTTGGGAGGTACGTGGTTTGGGAGGTACGTGGTTTGGGAGGTACGTGGTTTGGGAGGTACGTGGTTTGGGGGGTACGTGGCTTGGGGGGTACGTGGCTTGGGGGGTACGTGGTTTGGGAGGTACGTGGTTTGGGAGGTACGTGGTTTGGGGGTACGTGGCTTGGGGGGTACGTGGTTTGGGAGGTACGTGGCTTGGGAGGTACGTGGTTTGGGAGGTACGTGGCTTGGGAGGTACGTGGCTTGGGAGGTACGTGGTTTGGGAGGTACGTGGTTTGGGAGGTACGTGGCTTGGGAGGTACGTGGTTTAGGGGGTACGTGGCTTGGGGGATACGTGGCTTGGGAGGTACGTGGCTTTGGGAGGTACGTGGTTCGGGAGGTACGTGGCTTGGGGGGTACGTGGCTTGGGGGGTACGTGGTTTGGGGGGTACGTGGTTTGGGAGGTACGTGGTTTGGGGGGTACGTGGTTTGGGAGGTACGTGGTTTGGGAGGTACGTGGTTTAGGGGGTACGTGGCTTGGGGGATACGTGGCTTGGGAGGTACGTGGTTCGGGAGGTACGTGGTTCGGGAGGTACGTGGCTTGGGGGGTACGTGGCTTGGGGGGTACGTGGTTTGGGAGGTACGTGGTTTGGGGGGACGTGGCTTGGGGGGTACGTGGTTTGGGAGGTACGTGGCTTGGGAGGTACGTGGTTTGGGAGGTACGTGGTTTGGGGGGTACGTGGTTTGGGAGGTACGTGGTTTAGGGGGTACGTGGCTTGGGGGATACGTGGCTTGGGAGGTACGTGGTTCGGGAGGTACGTGGTTCGGGAGGTACGTGGCTTGGGGGGGTACGTGGTTTGGGAGGTTCGTGGTTTGGGAGGTACATGGCTTGGGGGGGTACGTGGTTTGGGAGGTTCGTGGTTTGGGAGGTACATGGCTTGGGGGGGTACGTGGTTTGGGAGGTACGTGGTTTGGGAGGTACGTGGCTTTGGGAGGTACGTGTTTCGGGGGGTACGTGGTTTGGGAGGTACGTGGTTTGGGAGGTACGTGGCTTGGGAGGTACGTGGTTTAGGGGGTACATGGCTTGGGGGATACGTGGTTTGGGAGGTACGTGGCTTGGGAGGTACGTGGCTTTGGGAGGTACGTGTTTCGGGGGGTACGTGGTTTGGGAGGTACGTGGTTTGGGAGGTACGTGGCTTGGGGGGGTACGTGGTTTGGGAGGTTCGTGGTTTGGGAGGTACGTGGCTTGGGAGGTACGTAGCTTGGGGGTACGTAGCTTTGGAAGTACGTGGCTTAGGAGATACATGTCTTGAGAGGAACATAACTTGAGAGATGTATAGCTTGAGTGATACATAGCTTGAGATACACATAGCTTAAGAGATACATTGCTTGGGAGGTACATAGCTTGGGGGGATACATGACTTGAGAGACACATGACTGGCTTAGAGGATACGTAGCTTGAGAGGTACATAGCTGAGAGATACATAGCCTGAGAGATACATAACCAGCAAAGTCGGTGCCACTTTTAAGCGCGTGTGCTCGGCACCGTGTCGTATACCGTATGGCCATCCACCAGCATCATATGTGGGACGAGGATAAACTATGTGGTGTTCTCACGACCTGCTGTTAATTAAGAGGGACATGTTGGGTAATTCAGAGCATGATTAGGGAACGAGTAGAGAGACACATGACCATTGTGCATGACGCAATGCCTCAGTAGGGGAGGACAGAAGTGTCAAGGTAGATGACAGGGGTGTTTGAATGACATTAAGTTTATATTAAACGTCGATAGGAAGATCGGCGAGTCCCTGGCAGGGTGGATGAGGCGGAAGAGTATTGTGG
>NW_028236099.1:50000-53151 GCF_977035675.1 Penaeus japonicus | reverse complement strand
ATATCTTTCTACTCTCTCTTAGTCCTCATATTTTTTCTTCCCTCTCTTAGTCCTCATATCTTTCTACTCTCTCTTAGTCCTCATATCTTTCTACTCTCTCCTTAGTCCTCATATCTTTCTACCCTTTCTTAGTCCTCATATCCCTCTTCCCTCTCTTAGTCCTCATATTTTTCTTCCCTCTCTTAGTTCTCATATTTTTCTTCCCTCTCTTAGTTCTCATATCTTTCTTCTCTCTCTTAGTTTCTCTGAGCTTTCTACCCTCTCTTAGGACGCATATTTTCTTCCGTCTCTGAGTCTCATATTTGTTACTCCCTCTCTTTGCCTCATAGTAGTCTTCCACTCTCTTATCCTCAATTTTTTCTTCCTCGCTCTTAGTTCCTCATTATCTTTCTTCCTCTCATTAGTCCTCATATTTTTCTTCCCTCTCTTAGTCTCATATTTTTCTTCCTCTCTTAGTCCTCATATTTTCTACCCTCTTAGTTCTCATATCTTTCTACCCTCTCTTAGTCCTCATATTTTTCTTTCCTCTCTTAGTCCTCATATTTTTCTTCCCTCTCTTAGTCCTCATATTTTTCTTCCCTCTCTTAGTCCTCATATTTTTCTTCCTCTCTCTTAGTTCTCATATCTTTCTACCCTCTCTTAGTCCTCATATTTTTCTTTCCTCTCTTAGTCCTCATATTTTTCTTCCCTCTCTTAGTCCTCATATTTTTCTTTCCTCTCTTAGTCCTCATATTTTTCTTCCCTCTCTTAGTCCTCATATTTTTCTACCCTCTCTTAGTCCTCATATTTTTCTTTCCTCTCTTAGTCCTCATATTTTCTTTCCTTTTCTTAGTCCGCATTTTTTTGTACCCTCTCTTAGTCCTCATATTTTTCTTTCCTCTCTTAGTCCTCATATTTTTCTCCCCTCTCTTAGTCCTCATATTTTTCTTTCCTCTCTTAGTCCTCATATTTTTCTTTCCTTTCTTAGTCCTCATATTTTTCTTCCTTCTCTTAGTCCTTATATTTTTCTTCCCTTTCATAGTCCTCATATTTTTCTTCCCTCTCTTGGTCCTCATATTTTTCTTCCCTCTCTTAGTCCTCATATTTTTCTTCCCTTTCTAGGTCCCTCATATTTTTTCTTCCTCTCTATCCTCATATTTTTCTTCCCTCTCTTAGTCCTCATATTTTCTTCCTTCTTCCCTTTCTTAGTCCTCATATTTTTCTTCCCTCTCTTAGTCCTCATATTTTTCTTCCCTCTCTTAGTCCTCATATTTTTCTTCCCTCTCTTAGTCCTCATATTTTTCTTCCCTCTCTTAGTCCTCATATTTTTCTTCCCTCTCTTAGTCCTCATATTTTTCTTCCCTCTCTTAGTCCTCATATTTTTCTTCCTCTCTCTTAGTCCTCATATTTTTCTTCCCTCTCTTAGTCCTCATATTTTTCTTCCCTCTCTTAGTCCTCATATTTTTCTTCCCTCTCTTAGTCCTCATATTTTTCTTCCCTCTCTTAGTCCTCATATTTTTCTTCCCTCTCTTAGTCCTCATATCTTTCTTCCCTCTCTTAGTCCTCATATTTTTCTTCCCTCTCTTAGTCCTCATATCTTTCTACCCTCTCTTAGTCCTCATATCTTTCTACTCTCTCTTAGTCCTCATATTTTTCTTCCATCTCTCTACCTCCTTAACCCCTTCCTTAGTTCCCCTCGCCATATACTCATACCACTTCCCTTCTGTGTGTGTGTTTGTGTGTGTGTATGTGTGTTTGTGTGTGTCTGCTTGAATGTGTGCGTGTGTGTGTGCTTGAGTGTGTGTGAGTGTGTGTGTGTGTGTCTGCTTGAATATGTGTGTGAGTATGTGTGCTTGAGTGTGTGTGTGTATGTGCTTGAGTGTGTGTGAGTGTATGTGTATACACTATGTAAACGCAGACATACATACGCATAGAATCAGTTAAACGAAGATGATGGATGGAGACAGATCAATGTATATGATTTCACCGAAACGATAATATATACATCACGGTATCAAATATGAAAACAGGTTTAGTGAATAATGAAAAAAAAAACAAGAAAAAAAAAGTCGTTTTCGTATCTGTTATGTTGCAAAAGTTACGGTATTTTGCGATCAGTCTTTAATACCGGATATGTCTGTCGTTTATCAGATTTTAAATTCGATATTATATTATTCATATCATTATATAAACCAAATATCGGCGTCTGGCAACACACCTACAAGGCGCTGGTTTTATGGCCAATACGAAACAGTTATACACTCACAAATATAGATGTTTGTCTGTGTGTGTGTGTGTGTATGTGTGTGTGTGTGTGTTTGTGTGTGCGTGTATGTGTCTGTGTGTGTGTTTATGTGTGTTTGTGTGTGTGTATATTCGTGTGTGTACGTGAGTGACTGTGTATGTACATTTGCACATCAGATTCTCCGGTCAGCAGCTTTCCCCCATCCCCCATTAATAGCTCATCTCCGTAATCTTTCCTACCCAGCCACCGCGTTCTCTCCCTTCACCCTTCACCCTTCACACTCGCTCCTGCAATCAGTGTCGTCTTCCCCTTCTAAATCAGCCCTTTCCCTCCTCCCTCCATTTCACTCCCACTCTCCTCCTCCTCCTCCTCCTCCTCCTCTCTCCCCCTCGTCCTCCCTCCTCCCTCCTCCCAATTCCATCCCTCCCCCCTCCCCTCCCCTCCCTTCCCCCTTCATCATCATGTAAACACAATATATCTACGCCACAGACGGACATCCAGGCCGCCGAACACCCCCATCGCGCCACTTTCACCTCCGCCCCAGAAACTAGTGCGATAAGGTCCGGCCTCTGACTATGGCCAGCTTAAAAGGCCCCTTAAATGGAGTCACATTAGGGGTCGTCTTCGTACTCTTTATTCGCGTTTTTTTCCTTATTCTTTATTCGGGAATAATGCAAGTAATCATATGAATGTGTACATATGCATACACACATATCAGATGTGTGAATATATATTTGGATATAATTATATATATATATATATATATATAATATATATATATATATATATATATATAATATATATATATATTATATATATATATATATACATATAAATAATATGTATATATATGTTTATATAATACGTGTGTGTGTGTGTGTATATATAATATATATATATATATATATATATATATATATATATATA
>NW_028236099.1:35000-37500 GCF_977035675.1 Penaeus japonicus | reverse complement strand
ATTATCATCCTTATCATTGCTGTTGTTATTATCATCATCATTATCATTATTATCATATTTATCATTACTATTGTTATTATCATCATCATTATCATTATTATCATATTTATCATTACTATTGTTATTATCATCATCATTATCAATATTATCATTTATTACTATTAGCATTATCATTACTATTGATATTACTAATACTATCATTGTTATCAATATTATCATTATCATCTTTATCATCCCTACTATCAACATCATTATTAGTATCATCATCATCATTATCATTCTTGTTATCATCATTATCCCTTTTGTTATTATCAATTTTGTTTTTATCAATATTATTTGATTTGGGATTATCTTGATTAAGATTATTATTATCATTATTATTACTATCATTATGATTATTATTATCATTATTATTATTATTATTATTATTATTATTATTATTATCATTATCATTACCATTATCATTATCATCTTCATCGATATATATCTATCAGTCGTCATTATAGTATGAATATAATCATTATTATAACAGTTTACATAATTTTTGTAATTACTAGTAACACAAAAACCATCACCACACAAACAAAACAAAATAAAAACAAACTAAATTCAAATACAAAAGAATTTCGAAGAAGACCCAAAAAATGTAAACAAAAGACGGGGGGGAAATGGACCCAACTCCGAAGCCAGGCGAGTGTCTGAAGCTCATCTGATGCATCTGCAGAAGGCCTTGAAGAAGTGCCGCTGCGTAAGCACAGCCGGCGATTAACCTGACGGAGGCGCGCGTATGTTAGTATCTCGCCCTCTCCCCCCCCCCACCTCCTCTCTCCCTCCCTCCCCCCCACCCCTCAGAATCATCGAGATAAAAGTCTTCTTCCTGTCACGGGATGCACGCTCCGAGCGCTCACACGCACGCTTGTTTGTAAACATTGCTTGGATCTTCGGCTGTCCAGCGAGCGCAGCTGGTCCCTACTTGGATGTTAATACGCACCCTCTGATTTGTACATGTGTGTGTGTGTGTGTGTGTGTGTGTGTGTGTGTGTGTGTATGACATATATATATATATATATATATATATATATATATATATATTATATATATATATATATATATATATATATATATTATATATATATATATATATATATATATATATATATATATACATAATATATATATATATAATATAATATATATATATAATATATATATATATATATATATATATATATATATATAATATTATAAATATATATACATACATATATATATATATATATATATATATATATATATATATATATATATATATTATATACATACATATATATATATATAATATATACATATATATGTATACATATATAATATATATATATATATATATATATATATATATATATATATATATATATATATAAATATATATATATATATATATATATATATATATATATATATATATATATATATATATATATATTATACACACATATATATATATATATATAGATAGATAGATAGATATATATGTATATATATATGAATATACACACAAACACACACACACACACACACACATATATATATACATATATATATATATTTATATATATATATATGTGTGTGTGTGTGTGTGTGTGTGTGTGTGTGTGTGTGTGTGTGTGTGTGTGTGTGTGTGTGAAAGATGGTAGAATGCAGTAATGCATTTAATATAGAAATAAAGTGAATATAATATGCCTTAGGATGTATTAACGTATGGTTCATAATATACCCTTTTCAAATACTCGTAACGCAGTAAAAATAAACCCGATTTAGTAAAGGAACGAGAATCCACTCCATATACTTTCCGATAACAGTAATATATTTATTCCATGAAATGTTAACAATAGGTTGGGGAGAAAACTCGGAGGGAAAAAAAGAGTGTGTTGTTTGCTACAATAAGTTTTCTTGGGGTTAAGAGAGGTTAGAATCTTGCGGATTTAAGAGAGGCGAGGAAAAGGTGGAGGAAGAGAGAGAGAGAGAGAGAGAGAGGGGGGGGAGGAATGGGGGGAGGGAGAGGGAGAGAGAGGGAGAGAGAGAGAGAGAGAGAGAGAAAGGAGGGGGGATGGAGGAGGGAGAGAGAGAGGGAGAGAGAGAGAGAGAGAGAGAGAGAGAGAGAGAGAAAAGAAAATTGATAATGATAGTTTAGTGGAGATTGAATTGATAACAATAGGTTCTTTCTATACTTATTATTGTTATCTTTTATTCGTGTTATTATTTTTGTTATCGGTGGTTTTATTTTGTTATTTTTGTTATCGGTGTTTTTATTTTGTTATTCTTGTTATCGGTGTTTTTATTTTGTTATTTTTGTTATCGGTGTTTTATTTTGTTATTTTTGTTATCGGTGTTTTTATTTTGTTATTTTTGTTATCGGTGTTTTTATTTTGTTATCGGTGTTTTTATTTTGTTATTTTTGTTATTGGTGTTTTTATTTTGTTTTTTTTTGTTATCGGTGTTT
>NW_028236099.1:22500-27500 GCF_977035675.1 Penaeus japonicus | reverse complement strand
GGAAAGACAAAACAATACTGGTATGTCTGGCATGACAATAAGAGAGGGGTAGATAGATAGCTTAAGCAACGAGTGTATATATGATAATGATAATAATAATATCAAGTCCATATGATAATAGTGATACTGATACTAATAAAGTGTATCTCTGTCTATCTAACAATGTATATGATATAATTCTTTTTTTTTTTTGATAAAGGAGAGGAGTATGTATATATGTGTATGTGGTAGAATTAATATATAACAACTAAAATGATATGAAAGATACAAATTACATTGATTATTGTATTATATAGAATGCGATAGCAAAAGTATACATGTGCAAATAATATACGATGGACATAATAACAATTACAGCGGACATAATGTATAGATATAAATGGTTATTTCAAGGTTACATCTTCTCTTTCTCCTCTTCCTCCTCATTTTCTTCCGTTTTCTCCCCCTCCTCCTCCACTTTTGTTTTATCTTCCTCTCTCTCCTCTTCCTCTTCCCGAGTAGGACATGAAGGATAGGAGGAGAGGGGAGGAGGGAGAGGAGGAGGGAAAGAGATGAGGAGAAGAAGGAAGAAAGGAGGAAGAGGGGAAGAGGAAGAAAAAGAGGAGGAGGAAGGAGAAGAAGAGTGGGAAGGAAGAAGGGGGATGGAAGGAAGAGGGAAAAGAGGAGTGAGAGGAGGAAAGGGGAAGAAGAAGAGGAAAAGGAATTAGGATGAAGAGAAAGGAGGAGAAAAAAGAAGACGACGGAGTGAGGAGGACGAGAAAAAGGAGGAGGAGGAGGAAAGTAACTAGTTAGGAAAAAGAGGAGTTGGAAGGAGGAAGAGGAGGAGGAGTTGGAAGGAAGGAGAGGAGGAAAAGAATGAAGTGGAGTGGAGAATAAGTAAGAGGAGCAGGAAGAGGAGGATGAAAGGGAGCGGGGAGGAGGAAGAAGAGGAAGAGGAGTGGAAGGGATGGAGAGGAGGAAAAGAAGAAAGAGGAGACGGAAGGAGGAAGGAGTAAGAAGATGAGGAAGAGGAGGGAGAAAATGAATGAGAAGGAAGTAGAGGAAAAGGAAAAGGAGGTAGAGAGGTGGTAAGAGGAGGAAGAGTCGAAGGAGGAGTAAAAGGACAGAGAAAGAAGGAAGGGGGAGTAAGAGGAGGAGGGGGAAGAGTCGAAGGAGGAGTAAAAGGACAGAGAAAGAAGGAAGAGAGGAGTAAGAGGAGGAGGGGGAAGAGTTGTAGGAGGAGTATAAGGACAGAGGAAGAAGGAATGGAGGAGTAAGAGGAGGAGAGGATAGAGTCGAAGGAGGAGGAAAAGGACAGAGGAAGAGGTAAGGAAGGAAGAAGAGGAGGAGGAGGAGGAGGAGGAGGAGAAAGAAGAGGCGGCAGCTGTAGCATAATGCGGCCATAACTCACTGGCAGCGATTATAGCCCAGCGATGTTTGGACTTTGTGCTCAGGCGAGAGAAACTAATTACACGGCGCGACTAATGCCCGCTTGGCCGGAGGTGCGAAGATCAGGGCGATAGCGGGCCAGCCGTTTGGTTTACGGTGCGGGCGGCGAAGGGCACGGGTGGGGGTGGGTTGGGTGGGTGGGGGGAGTGTACAGGAGGGCACAGGGGTGGTGGGGGGAGGTTTGGGCATAGGGGGAGAGGTGTACAGGAGGGTACGGGGGGTTGGGTTGGGGGTGTACAGGAGGACACGGGGGTGGGTGGGTGTGGGTGTACAGGAGGGCACGGGGGTGGGGGGAGGTTGGTCAATAGGGAGAGGTGTACAGGAGGGCAGGGGGTGGGGGGGATAGGACATGGGAGAGAAGTGTACAGGAGAGTAGAGGGCATAGGGGGGGTGTACAGGAAGGTAGAGGGCATGGGGGGGAGGGAGTCGAGGGCACAAGAGGAAGAGAAGGGCACCGGCGAAGGGGGGAGGGGGCACCAGGGGAAGGGGGAGGGGATACCAGGAGAAGGGGGAGGGGCACAGGGGAAGGGGGAGGGGATACCAGGGGAAGGGGGAGGGGCACAGGGGAAGGGGGAGGGGGCACCGGGGAAAGGGTAGGGAGCACTGGGGAAGGGGGAGGTGGCACTAAGGAAGGGGAAGGGGGCACAAGAAGAAGCGGATGGTACGGGGAATAAGCGCAGGATCGGGGGGGGGGGGGGGACGGGAGGGTTGATGCTGCTGAAGGGGGTGGTAGGGGGGAGGGGGAGGGGGAAATGGGCTCTACACTCTGTTAGGTGGGGGGTGGGTGAATGGGGAGGGGGTGGCCTTGTCTGTTAGTATTTTTGCCTTGTCTCTTTCTTTTCCGTCTTTATTACTATCCTTATAACTTTTACTATAATCCTTATCTCCCACTCTCTCTCTCTCTCTCTGTCTATCTATCTAAACTCTCTCTCTCTCTTTATCTATCTCTCTCTGTCTATCTATACTCTCTCTCTCTATCTCTATCTGTCTATCTATCTATATATCTATCTATCTCTTTATCTTTGTTTCTCTCTCTTTTATCCAAGCATATTAACTGACAGATTTACCACAATGTAGGTCTTAGAACTTACCATTTAGTCGTGGTTCTATTCAGGAATATACAATGTATATGATATAATTCTTTTTTTTTTCAATATCAAATCAATCTTTCTCTCTTTCGCTACAGTTATTCCGTATTCGCTCTCTTTATCAACGCCCCTCTATTTATTTATTTTTGTTCTTTATCATTCTCTTTCGCTTTGTCTTAGTCTCTCTTTAACTCTCTCTCTATTTCTATTTTTATTTCTAATGTTCTCCAGCTCTCTGACACTCTCATTCACTTTCTCTCTTACTGCTGTCTATTAATGCATGTCTATTCATCTACCAGTCTATCTAACATGTCCCACCTCGATGTAATGTGTCTCTCTATCTATCTTTCTCTCTGATCCTTCCCTTTTATCCCTATCTCCATCTTCTCTACTCCCCGTCTATCTCTATCTCTATCTCTATCTTCTCTAACTTCCACATTCAGATGACAGTATCACCCTCCTCCCTCCCTTCCCCCTTCTACCTCCCCCCTCACCCCTCCCTTCCCCCTTCTACCCCCCACCTCCCCCCTCCCCCCAACCCCACCCCTCCCCTCCCCCGCCATGTTCGCATAATTGGCTTCTGAGTTTTTGTTTATCTCTCTCGAACACAAGCTAAGATATCTTATTTATGAGATTCTACGTAACGAGAGAATTGCATGCGTAGCTTAGTGCACTAGTCTTTTTTTTTTTTTTTTATCTATATTTTGTCTTGTTTTTATCTTTATTTTGTTATCTATTTTTATTTTGGTTGGTGTTTTTTTTTTGGGGGGGGGGTGGGGGGGGGGTGGGGGGTCGTTTCCTGTTAATGTAAGTTTTCTTTTTCTTTTCTTTTCTTTTTGGTTTTTGTTTTATTCCCTATATTTTATCTTTATTTTCATTTTCCTTTTCTTTATCATATCCATTTATTTTACCTCATTGTATGAGTGGTACTTCATGTTTTGTTTATATTCTCTGTCTTCGTAAATCGCTTTTTCAAATACTAATTTCAATTATGGTCTGATTACTTATGTTAGTCTGATAAACTTTATGAAGTTTATCTGTTATATTTTGAGCAAGATAGTTTAGAATGAAGATTCATATTGCAAAACATTCAAGATGCAATTCATAAACAGGTTCAATAGTCTTAATCTCTCTCTCTCTCTCTCTCTCTCTCTCTCTCTCTCTCTCTCTCTCTCTCTCTCTCTCTCTCTCTCTCTCTCTCTCTCTCTCTCTCCTCCTCTCTTTCCCTCCTCTTCTCTCTCTCTCCTCTCTCTCTCTCTCTCTCTCTCTCTCTCTCTCTCTCTCTCTCTCTCTCTCTCTCTCTCTCTCTCTCTCTCTCTCTCTCTCTCTCTCTCTCTCTCTCTCTCTCTCTCTCTCTCTCTCTCTCTCTCTCTCTCTCTCTCTCTCTCTCTCTCTCTCTCTCTTTGTATTCTTACTCTGTCATCTATCCCTACCCTTTATCATCTCTCTCTCTTATAAGTAGCATATTCCTTTACCTATAAAGCACAATATCTATTTATCCATAACTATTAGATCTAACCGATACGAGTTCATTTGTCTATTTGTAACGAGTAGATATATCTATAAACACTACACTTATTTACTCATAAATAGTGCTTATTTATTCCTAAATAGCGCGATTATGCTATAAACAGTATACTTGTCTATATAGAACCAGTAGATTTATCCTATAAACAGGATACTTATATATCTATAAGTAACAGATCTATACCATAAACGGTACACTTATCTATTTATAGTCAGTATATCTATCCTGCAAACACTATACTTATATATCCAATAAGCACTATAATTTATCTATTTATAACTTGTAACTATAATTCATCCTGTAAACAACATACTTATCTATTCATAAACAGTATTTCTAACCTATAAACAGAATACGTATTTGTCTATAATTAGTAGATTTATACTATAAACGCTATGCTTATATATTTGTAAAAAGTATATATATATATATATATATATATATATATATATATATATATATATATATATATATATATATATACATATATATCTTATAAAGCAGTATATACATCCTATAAACAGTATATATATCATATTAACAGTGTGTTTATCCTATAAAGCAGTATATATATATCCTATAAACAGTGTGTATATCCTATAAAACAGCAAATATATCCTATAAATAGTATATATATTTATACACATATGCAATAAACAGTATACATAAACCTTAAAAAGTATATAGATCCTATAAACAGTATGTCCATCTTATAAATAATATCCCTATCTATCTATAGCCATTAGATTCACCCTATGAACACCGCCCCCCCCCCCCCCCGACCCCCAAAGAAGTGTGGTCTCTCTCCAGCAGCCAAATCTATTACCGAAATATGACAGACGAAATTTCAAAATTTAAGGGAGATTTTTATCATTTTTTCGTGACGTTTTAATTAATTTTCTTCAGGAAACTAATGGATCGTTGTGGTTCTCGTTTGATTCGAGATTGTTCCTTAT
>NW_028236099.1:12500-15000 GCF_977035675.1 Penaeus japonicus | reverse complement strand
GGTTTTTTGTGATTTGAGAGATTTTTTGATAGGTTGGATGAGAGTGTGAGATGAGCAGAGTGTGTGAGATAGAGGGGTGTAATAGAGATAAGAGAGAGAGAGAGACTGTGAGTGATAGAGAGAGAGAGTGTGAGAGATTGTGAGAGGTGTGTGATAGAGAGGTTGTGAGTGAGATAGAGTCTTTTAAATGAGACAGTTATGTTTATAAAGGCAGGGGCTGTGAGAGATGATCTGAGTGCAACACTCACACACACACCACACACACACTCAACACACACACACATTCCATCACAACTGACACTATCAGGGTGGCGGGGGTGTGGGGGGGTGGTGGAGGGGTGGAGCGGGGGGGGGGGGGGGTGGGGGGGTGGGGGGGGGGGGGGTGGGTGAGGAGAGAGAGTGTGTGTGTGTGAGTGTGTGTGTGAGAGTGTGGAGAGGAGTGTGTGTGAGAGGGTGTGAAGTGAGGCAGGGAGAACTGGTGCTGTGGGCGCGCGGGCGCGCGTCTGGGGGGGAAGTGTGTGGTTGGGTGCACGGGATTGGGGCGTGGTCCATGGGTGTCGGTGGCGGGCGAGGGGCGCGGGCGGGCGCGCTCGCGCGCGCGCGCGCGCGCGGCGTGCGTGCGTTCGGGCGAGCGAGCGGTGCGTGCGTGCGGGCGAGCGTCGCCTTCGGTATGGTGCAGAGGGTTGCGGGGTGGACGCGGGTGGCGCGGTGGGGGCGCGCCTGAGTGGCGGCGGGGGGGAGCGTGAGACGGGCGGGCGCGTGTTGGGGCCAGTCCGCGCTCCGCGCGATGTGGTGCTCCGGGCGGGGGGGCGGGCAGGGGCGCGGGATTGCGACGTGGCGGACGCCGTGCGGTATAGCGGGGGGCGCGCAGGGGGCTAGTGGGCGTGTGCCGGCCAACTTCCCTCGTGCGGGCGCGCGGCCGCGGCTCGGTGGGCTGCGCAGAGCGGGGGGGGCGGTCGACACGCCGGTTGGGGGGGGCGGGGCGGGAGGGCGCGAGGTAGGCGGGGGCAGTTGATGGGCGGGCGGGGGGCAGGGGAGTGCGCAGGGGGGGAGGTGGCCCAGCGCGGGGGGGTGGCTGGCCCGGCTGGGGGGGCGCGGCCCATGGTCGGGGCTGTGCCGGGGCCTGCGCGGCGGACCGGCCGCTCCTCTGGGAGCGGGCGGGGCCCGCGGACTCCGGCTACACGGGGCGACAGCGCAGGACCGGTGAGCTGCGAGAGGGGTGAGCGCTTGGCGAGCCGCCGCCGCTCAGCCGGCGCCGGCGCCGACGCCGGCCTGCCGCCGCCCGCAGGCATTCCGCCTCCTCCCCTCCTCCCGACCCTGCCTCCTTGCCTCCTCCTCCTTACTCGCTCCTCCTCTCTCCTCCTCACCCTCCTCCATACCTCACTCCTCCCGCCTCCATCCTAACCTCCATTGTCGCTAGCCTCCTCCTCCTCCTTCTCCTCCTCCTCCTCCTTCTCCTCCCCCTCCTCCTCTTCCTTCTTCTTCTTCTTATTATTATTATTATTATTATTATTCTCCTCCTTCTCCTTCTCTTCCTCCTCCTCCTCCTCCTCCTTCTCCTCTTCCTCCTCCGAGCCTCCTCAGCGTCCTTTTTCATCATCCTCCTCTCATTTTTCACCGTCTTCCACAGCCCTACAACACGACTCTCTCAGCCCCCTCCCCTTTGTGCTTTTCCCCCCCCCCCTAGGGGGGGGGGGGGGGGGGGGGGGGGGGGGGGGGGGGCTCTAACCTACCCTCATTCATCTCTCGTCACTTCTCCTCACACTTTTTTCCCTTACATCTCACGATTCGCTCTCCCACCCTACAGCATCCCTCTCTCATCTCCTATTATTTCTCCTTCTTTCTTTTTTCTCCCTTTCCACCTCACGACTCAACTCACCTCTTTTTCCTCCTCTTTCCCACTTCTCATTTCTTCTGAACCTCTCTCTCTCTCTTTCTCTCTCTATCTATCTTTCTATCTCTCTCTCTCTCTCTCACTCCGTCTGAACCTCTCTCTCTCTCTCTCTCTCTCTCTCTCTCTCTCTCTCTCTCTCTCTCTCTCTCTCTATCTATCTTTCTATCTCTCTCTCTTTCTCTCTCACTCCGTCTGAACCTCTCTCTCGTTCTCTCTCTCTCTATCTATCTATCTATCTATCTATCTTTCTATTTCTCTCTCTCTCTCTCACTCCGTCTGAACCTTTCTCTCTCTCTCTCTCTCTCTCTCTCTCTCTCTCTCTCTCTCTCTCTCTCTCTCTCTCTCTCTCTCTCTCTCTCTCTCTCTCTCTCTCTCTCTCTATCTATCTATCTATCTTTCTATCTCTCTCTCTTTCTCTCTCACTCCGTCTGAACCTCTCTCTCTCTCTCTCTCTCTTTTCCTCGCTCTCTCTCTCCTACTCTCTTCACTCGTCTGAACCTTCTCTCTCTCTCATCTCTCTATCTCATCTACCTATCTATCCTATCTACTTACTACTGCTACTCATATCTATCATATCTCATCTCCAAATTTCTCTCCATTGTCCCA
>NW_028236099.1:0-2500 GCF_977035675.1 Penaeus japonicus | reverse complement strand
GTGGAAACTAAATATCTAAAATATATAATATATCTATATATATAATATATATTACTATATATATATATTATATATATACTATTTATATGTATATATATATTTATGATATGTATATATATAATATCTATTACAATTTTCAAAAATAATATAAATAAATATAAAATATGATATATTATTATATATATATACAAATGTGTCTGTGTGTGTGTGAAGTCAGACAAAGACACAGAAAATCCGCTGGGCAGAAAGAGAATGACCGACAGATATGACGATGGCATGACGCAAGATGAGAGAGAGAGTGAGGCCATCCCCATGATCCCCCTTCCCTCCCTCCCTCCCTCCCGACCCTCCAACCCCCCCCCCCCCATCCATACCGGGGGGGGGCCGGGCCTCCCCCCGCCCCAGTTCCCGCTCCCGCCAACCTGGCAAACGGTCAGTCAAACTGTACATGCAAACTGTGCGCAAAAAAAAATCTCTCCTCGGTAAGAACATATTTGCACGAAATTGCAAATCGACGCCATGAGAACCTCCCGAGGCAGCGTTTGTGCGTGTGTGCGTGTGTGTGCGAAACGAGGCGCTTTTGCGTGCGTTTGGTTGCGGTGGCGGGGTTATTAGGGGAAAAAAAGGAAGTCCGAGTTTGATGGTATTTTAAGGGGATGGGGGGGGAGCGAGGGGGTGGAATGTGGCTTGGCGTGATATTGGTTGTTGGGAAGGTTGTTGTGATTTTGTTTTTGTGTTAGACATATCTAGAAGCCATATCTCTCTACGTATAGATATATATATGCATACATATATGCATGTCTGTATGCATACATGTGTATATATATGAATATATATATATATATATATATATATATATATATATATATACATATATATAAACATATGTGTGTATGTGTGTGTGTGTATGTGTGTTGATAGGTTTAATATTAATATATATATATATAGTGTATAAATATATATATATAATATTTTATATATAATATAGTATATACAGTATATATAATACATATATACATATACTTATTTTTATACTACGATATATATATACGCATATATACTACAAATATATATTTGGTATATGTTATATTATTATGTATTATATATATATATTATAAATATATATATTATATATATTCTACGTGTATTAAATATATATCTATATATGTTAATATATATATATAATATGTTTGTATGTAATGTATGATATTATATATAATTTATATATATATCTATATATATATATACTATACTTTATATATAATATTATATATATATTACTATTGTATGTACTCCTATGTTTATGAACATATGTAGATGATAATTATTTATATATATGTTATATCTATTATATTCTATATATATATATATATCTATACTACTATATACATCAATATAATATCTTATATTCTTTATATATATATAATATAACAAGATTTAAATATATTAGTGTATTAGATAGTATAGTATATATATATATATATTATATAATATGATACTATATATATATATATGTGTGTGTGTGTGGGTGTGTTGTGTGTATACATATATATATATTATAATATAATATATATTAAATAATATTATATATATATATAATATTGTATATTTATATATTTATATTATTATATAATTATATATTGTATATGTATATATTTGTCTGTATCATTATATTAATATATATTATATATTATATAACATTTATATAAGTTAAATATAAATTATATTTGAAATATATCATATATATATTATGTTTATGTATATATGATACTTATATATATATAAATATATATATACATATATATATACACATATAACACCACAACACACACACACAACACACACATATATTTAAATATACTTCAGTATATATTTATATATAAATCATTTATATATATATAGTATATATATTAATATATATGTATATATATCTATATAATATGCATATATGTGTATATATATGAATATATATATATATATTAAGATATAATATACATATATATATATATATATAAATATATTATTATATATATATTATATATATATATACATTTGTGTGTATGTGTGTGTGTGTGTATGTGTATATATATATATATAATATAAATATATATATAATATATAATATATATATACATATAAATATATATACATATAATATATTTATATATATATATATATTATATATTACATAATATATATATATATATATATATATATATATATATAGGCAGATAGATATTGATATAGATATTTGTATATGTGTGTGTGTGTACAGATATTTTTTTTTATATAGAGCACATCAATAATGCGTCACAGATCAGTGCAAAGACACACACCAGAGACTGTACATTTCATCAATCTGCAATTGTTCAGGTCTTGTTCGCACTTGTGTATTCATATGAGAGAGAGAGAGAGAGAGAGAGAGAGAGAGAGAGAGAGAGAGAGAGAGAGAGAGAGAGAGAGAGAGAGAGAGAGAGAGGAGAGAGAGAGAGAGAGAGAG
>NW_028236098.1:0-8793 GCF_977035675.1 Penaeus japonicus | reverse complement strand
TACAACAAATAATTGGATATGAAACAAATAATAAAAACATTAACACAAAAGAAAGAGAAAGAAAATACTAAAACCTGAATTTTGTTTAAAAAAAATTAATAACCATATTGGCAATTCGACAAAAAAACTAATATAAATACTTATAAAACAATAGAAAGCAAGGAGAGTAAGGAGTGCAATTCTAGACAGCCTGGGGCAAGGAGAGGAACTGGAGAGGCACCCCACATCCCACAGACTCCTGCCTCTACACCCTCCTTACACAGCAATAAGATTATCTAAAAGCTATAGATAATCACCAAAAATAATAAAGAAAGATGGATAATTTAAAAGATCTAGAAACAAACAAGTTACAAATAGTAAAAGAGCCGCCCAATTACCCTAAGAGAAGATCCCCAATTCCCTCAAAGATAACATGAAGCGATGTAAATCTTGCCTTAAATAAACAAAATAAATGATTAGATTAAAGGATAACTAAAGGAAAAATAACATAGAATAGATTAAAAAATATCAAAAAGGATAAATAATATCAGAATATAAAGGAAGTTGGAAAATGAATTGAACCTTTTTCAAAACATCCCAAATAAAATTGAGTTAACCAATTATATCTGAAGATATAAAGACAAAATCAAATGATAACTTAAAAAGGAATAAAATTATATAGATTTAGATTAAGAAAGAAGGTCCCCCCCAAAAAAACGAAGAGGAAAAGATGAAATTGTTTAAAAACGAAGATAAAGGCGAAATGGTTAACTCAACAATATAAACAAATCGAAAAAGGAAAGATCAAAATATAGTATTTGCAAAAGACAACAAATATACTTATATATATACTAAAATTGTATATAAAAGATAAAGAAATATTTGCTGGATTTTACTAAAAATAGATGTATAATTTATGTAATACTTCAGTAAGATAAGGCCTAGTGCATAGAAGTCCAGTTCCACTGGGCTTCCTAACCAGTAGGGTGAGTTTTTCACACACCTGAAGCAAGTATAAATAAGCCCTTTTGCTACTTTTTCTGAGTAATTATGGTTTCACCCTTTCCACAGGCGAGTTGTATCTTTTCACTTTGTAGTCCTTCATCAAGATCCTTATATTTTTCTATCTCCAATTCTAATAAAACTTTTAGTAATTTCCTTTTTTTCTAGTTCTTTCAGGAATCGGGCAGTTGCGACAGACAACCAAAGTTAGGACCCTAACCCAGTAATCCTGACCAAGAGTAGCCCTTTGAAGGGTTCCTGCCAGGTTCCAGCTAACAAAAGCACTTGAAAAGGACAACAGAGGATCTCCCCCTTGGAAAAGTTCAAAGAATTAGCAACAGGCCGCCCCCTTCACCGACGCGAGGAAGTAGCAGGGAAGGAACAGAGGACCCCCCCCCCCCCCCGGTCCCCGGCCCCCCTCCCTCCCCGCAACCGGATTTTCCCGTACGTCGGCTTAGCTTTTTACCATGTACCCCTTTTAGGTCTTTGTTTCTTTTGTATATATTGTACCTAGTTAGAATACAGACTTCAGTCTACACTCTCACAGCACCTGATGAAGCCTCTGGCTGAAAGCGCTAGTGTTGAGTTTGACTGTTAGTTTAAGGAAGTACATGAAGTTTTACTTATATTAATCCTATAAAACGACCATTTTACTATTATTCCTTGTTCTTGTAAGCCCAGCATAGACAAGCCTAAATACAAGTACACATGACCAGTCCCTTTTTAGGGACTATAAACAAAGAAAAAAGCTCAGTAAAATTGTCCTGTGTTGTCCCAAGCAAGACAAAACTAAACTCGGAGTTATTTTTATCATCCTGATAAAGAGCAGTCTCTACTACTTACTTCCCTTTCAAGAGTCTTGAGAGAACCTTCAGCTGGAAGATCCTGAGGCGAAAGTGAGCTACTTCGATGATCGAACTTCCTCAGAGAAATAGCACAGTAGAACAGCCTCCTGGAATCAAATTGCAAGAGTAGTTTTGAATACTCTTGGACACGGACAAGAAGTAAAATCAGGACTAAAAAATACAAGAGTTTAGTAAAAAGGAAAATCTGTAAAAATTGGATAATATTAAAGTAAACATCACCCAAATAATTTTGTATTGGTTAAAAAACCCAACAGCAGCACATAAAGACAAGGAACAAATATGCCTCTAACAGAGCAAGCCTCAGGCAATTGAACAAAATAACAGACCCTCTAATGTCCCAGTAGAAGAAGGGTTGATTGATGATTGTACAACAGTAGGGAGGTTGCATGGAATCAGTAGATACAAGCTATAGGAGAAAATAGCCTAAAGACTCATGCTAAACAACCCACTAGCACTAACAGGGGGTTGGACACACCTCGGTTGGGCAAACACAAGTCCAGCATCCAAGCATGCCCCTATGGCACCCCTTCTGTTGGGTGGAGAAGTTACAGCTAGGCTTACCAGAGGATCCATATATGGATGAAATTTTTAACATACAAGATCATCTTCCCCCTCTCTCTACCCCAGGAGGAAGAAACGAAGAGTAAAAAAAACTAACAAAAATGTACAAGGAGAAGCTAATCCAGAAAGCTTAATCAGATACCTGGTTAGATGTGAACTAAGAGGTGTGACGGACAGGTTTCAACCTCACACTAAAATAAATAGATGAAAAAATGAAGCATCTGCCCAACCATGTGGGTAATAGAGATGGTGTGAATTGATCTTGCAAGGAGCAGCTAAGAAGATGGCAAGGACTAATGGCAGCAGCCTTAAGAGCAAGCACAGTAGAAGTGCGGTGAAAAATTATAAGTGAGACAACTAGACTAAGAAAGACTAATCATTCTCTTAGAAGGATCTGTCATGATGGCCTACAACAGAGGAAAATTAGCTGCTAAAAAAATAGATAAAATTACAACCCAAAGCAACAACCACTACATCCTACAAGAAGGAACACCCCCTCATACAGTATATGAAGATTAAAACCATATGAATATGACGCGGAAGAGAATAATATTGGGTCCTGGAATGCATGAAAGACATTGGGATAAACTCCAGGAGAAGAAACATAGATCCCCTATGAATGAGAATCAAGTAGAAACAAAATAGAGGTAGATAAGAGAATAGAGAAAATTTAGAACATTACAGAGAAAGGGCTCACTACCACCCCCACCTCCTGTACAGAAAATAAGGAAACCAACCAGGTGGGAAGGTGAATGCCCAACCTAGCACAGAGGAATAGACACTCCCTTAGAAATAAATGCCACATCAGGGAGATAGGAAAGGCACCCAGATACCTTCCCTCTGAATCAATCATCAGAAGCCCAGGGCACACTAGAGCTCTTTTAGCCAACCCGTCTTCTCTCCCTGCCCATCAGGGTTGAAGGAAAGAGAAGAGGCTGGCAATAACCTTTACTAGAAAAGTAGTAGGAAGCTGTCGGCCAGTTGAAAAAGTAATTGCCAAACCTGAATGAGAAAATAACAAACATGGGGAAATACTCATAGAAGGATAACAAGGAGCAGAAACAGAAAATGAGTGCATAGAGGAAAAAAGAAGTGGAAACAATGACGGAAGCCACCCCCTAAGGAAAAAGAAGACCCTGAGACTTGGTTGGCATTCAAAAGATTTGCAAAAAGGAAATAGAAAAGGAAAGGAAAAAAAACAGAAAAGTACAAGCAAAAAAAACGGGGAGACACAAAGAGAAAATGAAATTACCAGAAAGCCAAGAGGCAGTCCCCAGAAACAACAAACCAGGCCCAAACAATACAGGGCAAAAAAACAACAAACAGCAGACACCAAAAAAGCCCCTCAACGAAGAGAAAAGCCTTATCCCAGGAACAGAACCAGTTCCACGCACCTCCAAGAAAAGATGGTACACAAACAGAGGAGGTACCCCTGACGTGGAGGGAAGCCCCTCAAATCAGTAATGGAGGGATGAACAAAGCAATTACCAACACAGGTATCACCCCTACCAGAGATATACAAATGGGCAACCCCCACAGTGGGCAACTCACCCACCAGCCATGGAAACCATATCAGAGACATGGCAGATTACCCCAAGAGGAAAATTACCACTGGGCCCAAGGGCAAAGAGGAGGGAACGTGGCATAGAAGAGGATACGGAGAGGTGTGACCTCTATGCGGCATGCATAGTGTCTACTAATCTCATGGTATCAGAAGTTCCCCTAAGCAGAACCCAAACTCTCTGTATCAGTAAAAGGGAGATCTTTTTGTACCAGGGACCTCCACCAAAGGAAAGCACTTTTGGAGAACCTGGGAAGCTCAATGAATAGATTAAAAGAGCAAATAAACAAAGATTCACAGGACTCCTTTTGCCAAACAATGGAGGAACAGAATGTGAAGAAACAAAAATATGAGAAAAGCTATATCCTCCGCAACTGCTATGAAACAGACGACGAAAACCCTCCTACCAAAAAAACTTCCAGGTTTAGAAACCATGTGCACTTGTGAAAAAATGGGAAGTTAGGAGAAAAAATCTAAAGGGACTGCCACCACAAAATGAGCAAAAAGGAGTAGCAAACCCTTAAGGTTTTTGCACATAACCACGACTTGTCATTAATAAAAGCTGACAAAGACGGAGCTGGTAGTCTGATAAAAGAAAATTACATAACAATGGAGAGGCACACCTCAATTCAGATACAGAGACATATATTGCCTCTGGATGATCCAAATGAGGCCCTACAAAGCTGTAAAGAGGGAAAGTAAGATTTGGTTGTAACAGATTTTTCAACCCTTGATAATGCACAAAACAACAATGGTATAAAGAGGAGTTTTCTAGCCATGCCAAAGAGATGCTTTATTAGAACATGACCCTTCTATCCCTCATTGGTTCATACTACAAAAACCCAAAAAAGAAGACCCAGAAACAGGGCTTTGGCCAGGCAGACCAGTCTTAAGCGGATGCAATGCACCCACAAGCACCAGTAGATAGACTCCTGACCACCTATCTTACCCCTCTATTAGATCTCGACCAGAAAGACGCCAGATTACCTGCCTTTTTAAAGGAAAATAGACAAGTGCAAGTTTCTCACCAGGCTCACTAATTTATTTGACTTTGACATAGTGTCTCTATACCCCTCATCCCTCAGGGGAGGCCTTCATGGGTTGTGGCAAACTTCTATGAAAGTGCATTACCCATATGTAAAGAAAAATTGAAGACAGACTATAATATGATTGCCCCCACTCCGTACCTTATAAAGGTAGGGAATAGACCATGTCTTACAAGGCACCCTTCTTATGATTCAATAATAAATTTCTATAGGCAAGGCAAAAGGCACAGCAATAGGGCTTCAGTCTCAGTTGCAATTGCAGAAAAGAAATCTTTGATAAATGCAAGCATAGAAATGAAGAGGAAAAAAGTTTGGTTTGACTCACCATAGTCTTCTATAGATACATAGATTACATTTTTGGCTTAATCACTGGCACAGAGGCTGAACTCCTAGTATATCATGGGAATAAATAAGATACACCTGATCTGAAATTTACAGTGGAATATAGTAAGGAAAGAGACCCATTCCTAGACACTATGGTGTATTCTGGATGACACGGAAATGTGCAAACCACAGTGTACCACAACCATCAAACATCATCAATATTCTGCACTTCCAATCTGTCATCCCCAAGCCTCAAAAATCACTGGCCGGACTCCAAAGCATTAAGGATAAAAAGAATATGTGAGTGAGCCACAAAGACTAGGTGAAGCTTTTAGAGAGACCATGGTGCTATTTTTTAAGAAAGAGGATATTGCCAATAGAACACTAGGATCAGCTCTAGAAAGAATTAGTAAAGAGAATAGAGAAAACCTATTAGAAAGTAAAGGATGAGACCAGCAGTAGGTCCCTATTTTTCCTTGCTATACTCTCCTTCACTACAAATGTTCAGAACCACTCCCTGAAAGAAATATGGAATGGATAATAGAAAATGCAGGAGAAACACAGTGGGAAAGAAAATTTACAGGCCCCCACCCCTTGTTAGCTTGGAGAAGAGGAAAATCCATAAGCTGATCACTTAGTCAGAGCCCAATTTCCAGACTCAAAAAAAGTTCTAAAGAAAATAAATGAACATCATATAATAACAAAAATAGAACTTATATGGATACCATTAAAGTTATATATCTCACAAATAGATTGAACAAAATAAATCATATGGCATAAAACTATGCAAATAACAAGGCAGGAAATAAAATAGCGCATATAAAAATAACAAGAAAATATTTACTTTTACAAAAAAAATATACCTAAAGAAATAATCAGACATAAATGAACAAGGTAACAATCGATATGGTGCACCTAAACACATGAATAAAATTATAGATGTAAGAAAAAGTATATATAAATCCAAGGGCAACAACACGCGAAAAAAGCTATGAATACAAACAAATAATTGGATAGAAACAAAATAATAAAAACATTAACACAAAAGAAAGAGAAAAGAAAATATTAAAACCTGAATTTTGGTTTTTTAAAAAAATATAACCATATTGGCAATTGACAACAAAACTAAATAATAAATAATTATAAAACAATAGTTGCAAGAGAGTAGAGTGCTTTCAGAAGCCTACAAGGAGAGGAATGGGAGAGGCACCCCCACATCCCACAGACTCCTGCTCTACACCCTCCTAAAACAGCAATAAGATATCTAACAGCTATAGATATCAACCAAAAATAATAAAGAAAGATGTTATTTAAAAGATCTAGAAACAAAAACAATTTACAATGCTTAAAGAGCCGCCCAATTACCCTAGAGTGGAAGATCACCAATTCCTCAAAGATTAAAATGAAGCTATGGTTAATCTTGTCCTTTAATTAACAATTAAATGGTAGATTAAAGTTAACTAAGGAAAAATAACATAGAATAGATTAAAAATATCAAAAAGGAAAAAATAACATCAGAACTATGAAGGAAGTGGAAAATGAATTGAACATTTTATCTAAAAATCCAAATAAAATTGACGTTAACCAATTATATCTGAAGACATAAGACAAAAGTCCAATGATAAACGTTAAAAAGAATGAAAAAGTATTATAGATTTAGATTAAGAAAGAAGTCCCCCCAAAAAAACGAAGAGAAAAGATGAATTGTTTTATAAACGATGATAATGGCGACGAATGGTTAAACAACATATATTAACAATCGAAATAGGAAAGATCAAAATATAGTATTTGCAATGACAACCATATATACTATTTATATATACTAAATTGTAGATAAAAGAGAAAGAAATATTTGCTGGTTTTATCTAAAATAGATGTATATATGTATATACTCAGTAAGATAAGGCCTAGCTAGCATAGAATCTAGTTCCCTGGGCTTCCATACCAGGTAGGGTGAGTTTTTCCCCTGAAGCCAGTATATATAGCCCTTTTGCACTTTTTCTGATTTATTAAGGTTGCACCCTTTCCACAGGCGGATTTGTATCTTCAACTTTTAGTCCTCAGTCAAGGTTCTTATAATTTTCTATCTCAAACTAATAAACTTTTAGTAATTTCTTTTTTTCGAGTTCTTTCAGGGGAATCGGGCAGTTGCGCAGGACAACCAAAGTAAGGACCCTAACCCAGTAATCTGACTTGAGTAGCCCTGGAAGGGTTACTGCCGGTTCCAAGCAATCAAAATCTACTTTGAAAGGACAACAGAGGGATCTCCCCCTTGGAAAAGTTCAAAGATTAGCAACAGGCCGCCCCTTCACGACGCGAGGAAGTAGCAGGGAAGCGAACAGTGGGACCCCACCCCCCCGGTTCTGCGCCCCCCTCCCTCCCCGCAACCGGAGTTTCCCGGACGTCGGCTTAGCTTTGTACCATGTACCCCTTTTAGTGTCTTTGTTCTTTTGTATTATAGTACCTAGTTAGAATAAAGACTCAGTCTACACTCTCACGCACCTGATTGAAAGCCTTGGTCTGAAAGCGCTAGTGCTTGGGTTTGAATGTTAGTTTAAGAAGTACATGGAAGTGTTACTTTATATTATTCCTATAAAACTACCCATTTTACTATTATTGCCTTGTTCTTGTAAGCCCAGCGAAGACAAGCTAAATACAGTAGCACATGACCAGTCCTTTATAGGGACTTTATACCAAGAAAAAGTAGTAGAAATTGTCTGTGTGGGCCAGCAAAGCAAAACTAAACTCGGAGTTATTATTTTTATCAGTCTGATTAAGAGCATGTCTCTACTATTACTTCCTTTAGGAGTCTTGAGAGAACTTCAGCTGGAAGATCCTGAGGCGAAAGTGAGTATGTTGCGTCGTTTGATCGAACTTCTCAGAGAATAGCACAGTAGAACTGGCCTTCTGGAAAACAAATAGCAGATTAGTTTGATTACTCGTGGACCGGACAAAGAAGTAAAAATCAGGACTAAAAAATACAAGAGTTTGTTATGAAAGGATTATCTGTAAAATTGGGGGATAATAATATGTAAAAACATTCACCAATTATTTTGTATTGGTTAAAAAAACCCCAGCAGCACATAAAGAAAGGAACCAATATGCTCTAAAATAGAGCAGCCTCAGGCAATTTGGAACAAAAATAACAGACCTCTATGTCCAGTAGAAGAAGGGTTGAATGATTGAATAAGTCACAACAGTAGGGGAGTAGCATTGGAATCAGTAAGATTACAAGCTATAGGAGAACAAGCTAAAGACTCCATGCTAAACAACCCTAGCACTAACCAGGGGGTTGGACACACCCTCGGCTTGGGCAAACACAAGTCCAGCTATCCAAGCATGCCTCTGGCACCCCTTCTGTTGGGTGGGGTGTGGAGAAGTACAGCGAGGCTTTCCCAGAGGATCCAGATAGGGATTTTGGGGAAATTTTTAACATTCAAGTTCATCCCCCCAC
>NW_028236097.1:5000-7500 GCF_977035675.1 Penaeus japonicus | reverse complement strand
TATTAATATATATATGTATATATATATATATCGTATATGTGTTGTATATATATATATCATATATATAGTATGTGTGAGTATGATATATATATATATTATATTATACATATATATAATTACAAATACAGTACACATACATACATACACACAACAACACACACACACAAACACACACACACACAGACAACCACACACATTGTTATATATTTAAAAAGTGTATACATTTGGTATTATATTAAAATGAGGAGGCGTTACTGCAGATCTACCATCATCCTCACACATATAACCTTGGTAACTTGATTTGGGACTTCTTGAATTTGTGATTCCGTGGGCTGCAAGAGCGCCCAGCGGGAGATTGGGTTGTAGTAAAAATTGTCGCTATCACTGTTCTGATATAAGATATACACTAGGTAATGTCCATGACTGTCATAAGGCGTCATTCTGGGATTTGAACATCTCTTTTGACGGGTTTCGTGTTTTTAGCCGAGCGGTTATCAACCGTGCCTGTTGATCTGATACGGCCGCGGGGGTGTTCGAAGTCACCGGTTCAGGGAGGTAAAGTTATTTGTATTTATTAAATAGGCGTTACTGCAATTCTACCATCTTCTCATATATAAGATATATATATATATATATATATATAATATATATAGGATATATATATATATTTTAAATGTATATATATTATATATATATATATATGATATATATATATGTGTATATATTATATATATAATATTAAAGCATGTCATAATATATGATATATATATATATTTTATATATATATATATATATAGTAGCATATATATATATATTTTATATATATATATTACATATATATATATCTATACTATATATTAATATATTATTATATATATATATATATATATACATATACATACATACATATATATATATATATATATATATATATATATATATATATATATATACATATATATATATTTGCATATATATATATATATATATATATATATATATATATATATATATATATATATATACATATACACAACAGGTCTTGGGGTTTGTGTTAAGTTTTTAATAATTTTCCACACACATATAATGATGTATCTGTCTCTCCGGCCTTGTAGTGAGTACAGTCTTAGTTTTCTTTAGTCTTTCCCAATAGTTTAGCCCCATCATATTATCTAACTTGCGTGTAAAGATTCTTTGGACTTATTCTATCTACATTATATCTTTTATAAGATTTGGGCTCCATACTTGGCACTGGTATTCTAATCTTGGGGTCACTAATGCTTTCTATAGTGGTAAAAGGTGTTCTGGGTCTCTTGTGTTAAAAGTCCTCATTACTCATCCACTCATAACTTTTCCTTTGTTGACAATCTGCTCTATATGGTGACTGAAACTCATGTCACTACTCATATAAAGTCTTGGATCTTTTACTACGTTTTCTCCTCAATTTCCACACCTTCAACAAAATATGATCTTGCTATTAAATTTCCGATTGGACTATATCTTGTGATTTCAAATTTATCTGCATTGAATTTCGTATTATTAGCATATGCCCACTTACAGATGGTATGTAGATCCTCATTAAGTTTGTTTTCACTATCTAGTATATAGTGGGTCTACGTATTCTTGTATTATCTGCAAATGGTGTTATTCTCGTGTATTTTACACCATTATCAATGTCACCAATCATAATAAGGAATAGCAAGGACCCTAGAACGAACCCTTGTGGCACCCTAGTCATAATAGTCGTTTCTTTCGAGTAAAACCCATTGATTTGTACTTTTTGTACTTTCCTCCCGATTCCAAGGTCTTTAATTTTATGTAGCAGAATTCCGTGATCTACTTTGTCAAAAACTTTTGCAAAATCTAAGTATATTACATCAACTTCTCTATTTTCAGTTAGGTCCCTTAGTATGTGTTCGAAGTATGTCAGGATCTGTGATAAACAAGATCTACAAGGTCTATCTAACATGCGTTATAATGCTTCTTTAGTATATCATTTGGTGTTATGAAGACCTCAATATCTTTCAGTGACTCTTCTAGTGTTGCATATATTTTTTTCCCCAATTTCTTTGATTGTGGCTAAGGTTTAAGGATCTGAGACTCTTTTCTGCTTCGTCTATCTGTTTTTTTCACTATTTTTCTGATTTTTTAACTTATTAATTGTGATTTCAATTATGTTGGTCTGATTGAGTTGTATAAGTTGATATTATGTTGTGTACTTCTTCCCCTATGATAATAAAAACAAGGTCCTGTATATTTTCCTCCCTTGTTGGAATTTTGATGAATTGGTTAAAGTAAATTTTTTCGTCAAAATCTAAAAGCATTCCTGCTTGTTGTTTTTCATCTTTAGTGGCATTTGCTCCTAGTTTTATTTTCTTTGTTTCCCATTCGATAAAGGGGAAATAAAAATCGCCAAGTATCATAATAGCTTCAATTTCCCTTGTATTCACAATGTAATTGCTAATAATGCCGAGTGATTAGTTGAAAGATGTTTCTGTTG
>NW_028236097.1:0-2500 GCF_977035675.1 Penaeus japonicus | reverse complement strand
GTGTATGTATATGTATATGTATAAATTATCTATATATATATTAATATATATAATATATATATATATATATATATATATATAATATAATTATATATACATTATTATATATATAAATATATCTAGAGATATATATATATATGACATCGATAAATATATATAAATATATATAAATAAATATAACATATCAATACATATATATATAAATATATATATATATAAAAATATGTTACAGGATATGTATATATATTATATATCTTATTATACTAAATATCTATCTACATATACTGTATATATATTATATATATACAATCTATATACTACATATATTAAATATATATATATATTTAGAGATAGTATATACAGGAGAGAGAGAGACGAGAGGACGAAAGGGAGAGGAGAGAAGAAGAGAAGGAGAGAGGGAGAGAGAGAGAGTGAGAGGAGACTGAGAGAGGATGAGAAGAGAGTATATATAAATTGTATAATATATATATATATATATATATATATATATATATATATATAGAGAGAGAGAGAGAGAGAGAGAGAGAGAGAGAGAGAGCTACCTACCTATCTATCTATCTATTTATCTGTCTATCTATATGTGTGTGTGTGTATTTGTGAGTTTTTGTGTGTGTGCGCACATGCACACATATGTGCCAGAAAACCTGAAAAAAAACACATTTAACCTGAGAAGTAACGGGTTTCTCGGTCCGAGCGCTCAGCAGGAAGTTTGCCCATCAGAGTTGTACAAGGATTTCAAATTTCTTTTAAAGGAATGTGGTGAGAAAACTTTTCCTTTGTTGTCTGAAGACATGCCATTTTAGAGGTGGTCTGGCTTGAACGTTTCCGTTCAATTTTCCCCTTGAATTCATTCTGATTAGTAAAGACAACAAAGAGGATGATGCAAATGGCATCTTGGGCGAGCGTTATACTTAATACCAACTGCTGAATAATTTCCTCTAATATTTCCAAATGATTATATTTCATAAAATCTTATTGAAAATTGAGTTTAGTTAATAAGAAGTGAAATACTCAAGTGAGCAGGAAGCAAGAATCTTTTATTCCACCAAAAATGTCAATGTAATGAATAATATACTTGCTCACTCTTATATTCATATAGCTATCTAACTACCCAGGGATCTATCAACTATTCCGTTTATGCTGTCGATCAACCTCTATCGGTCTGCATTCATAACTCTGTTCATAACAAGATATTTGTTTGACTGTTTATAACAGTAGTCTTTTACTGTCCTTGGTTGTCCTCAAGACTTACAACAACGATCCATCGGGAGATGCAATGTGGGCTGATGTCAGGTAAACAGATCCTGAAAGTTCCATCCTTTGTGAACTTGTGACCCGCCGCCTCCCCACAAGCAGCGGGAGGCTAAACCCATTTTCAGATTCGTGACTCCTTGAGCCCCTCAATACACTCGGCGAAAAAGGCGAGTTCTCTGTTGCATTCTCAAGCAGTCTCTCTGCTTCAGCGATTTTTCGATGTCTTCAAGAACTCAAAGTCTCGCTAAATATATGAGATTTATATATATATACATATATATGTATATGTATATATATATATATATATATATATATATATAATATTATATATATATAACACACACCACACACACACACACACCACACACACACACAACACACAACACACACACAACACAACATGCACACACACACATATATATATATTAGTAATATATAAGGATATTATATATATATATATATATTATATATATATAAATATATATATATGTATGTATGTATGTCTCGCTAAATATATAGTATTATATATATATATTAAAATATATATATATATAGGTATATATATATATATATATATATTATGTATATATATATATATATTATGTAATATATATATATATTAAATATATATATATATATATATATATATGTATATTATATATTAGATATATGTATATATATATATATATACATAAATATACATGCATACATAAGTATATATATATATATATATGTGCAATGGTTATATATATATGAATATAATATAATATATATATATATATATATATCAGATATATATATATCCAATATATATACATGCATATATATATTATATGTGTATATATATATAGATATATATATATATACTATATATATATATAGATATATATATGAATATATATTGTATATGTATATATATACATATAGAACATGCATATATATATATATATACTATATATATAGATCTATATATATATAAACAAGAAAATATATATAGATATATTTTTATAAGTGTGAGTTGTGTGTGTGTGTTGTGGTGTGTGTGTGTGTGTGGTGTGTGTGGTGAGTGTATAGTATATATGATATATATATAGTTATATATATATATATATATATAAATATAATTGTGTATGTATGCTGAATGAAATAAAGTACATAAATATAGTGAAGTATATATATATATACTATAATACTAAATATATTTTATTTTTTATATATTTAAAAT
>NW_028236096.1:5000-8436 GCF_977035675.1 Penaeus japonicus | reverse complement strand
AGAGCTAATCGCCGCCGAGGAGGGCTAGATCTGCCGCACGTTGCCCCAGAGACAACAAAGGATCACTTATAATGAGCTTCGGGGAGCACAAAGGGATCGGATGACTTTGATAAGAGGATCAAGACAATATGAGGAAGAAGCTTTCAATTGATTGCCCTGCGTCGCGATCGTCATTGTCTCGATTAGATGTGATCGTGTGCTCCTTCTCGGGCTCTTTTAGGGTCTCGGTTTCTTTACTTTTTCTCTTTGTCTCTGTCTGTCTGTGTCTCTGTGTCTCTGTCTCTGTCTCTGTCTCTGTCTCTGTCTCTGTCTCTGTCTCTGTCTCTTTCTTTTTCTCTTTCTCTCTCCATCTCTTTTCTCTATCTCTGTCTCTGTCTCTGTCTCTGTCTCTGTCTCTGTCTCTGTCTCTGTCTCTGTCTCTGTCTCTGTCTCTGTCTCTGTCTCTGTCTCTGTCTCTGTCTCTGTCTCTGTCTCTGTCTCTGTCTCTGTCTCTGTCTCTGTCTATGTCTATGTCTCTGTCTCTGTCTCTGTCTCTGTCTCTGTCTCTGTCTCTGTCTCTGTCTCTGTCTCTGCCTCTGTCTCTGTCTCTGTCTCTGTCTCTGTCTCTGTCTCTGTCTCTGTCTCTGTCTCTGTCTCTGTCTCTGTCTCTGTCTCTGTCTCTTTCTTTTTCTCTTTCTCTCTCCATCTCTTTTCTCTGTCTCTGTCTCTGTCTCTTTTCTCTGTCTCTGTCTCTGTCTCTGTCTCTGTCTCTGTCTCTTTTCTCTGTCTCTGTCTCTGTCTCTGTCTCTGTCTCTTTTCTCTGTCTCTGTCTCTGTCTCTGTCTCTGTCTCTGTCTCTTTTCTCTGTCTCTGTCTCTGTCTCTGTCTCTGTCTCTGTCTCTTTTCTCTGTCTCTGTCTCTTCACTGTCTTGGTCTCTGTCTTGTCTCTGTCTCTCGGTCTCTGTCCTCTGTCTTCTGTCTCTGTCTCTGTCTCTGTCTCTGTCTCTGTCTCTGTCTCTGGCCCTTGTCTCTGTCTCTGTCTCTGTCTCAACCTCTGTCTCTGTCGCTCTGTTTCTGTCATCTGTCTCTGTCTCTGTCTCTGTCTCTGTCTCTGTCTCTGCTCTCTGTCTCTGTCTCTGTCTCTGTCTCTGTCTCTGTCTCTGTCTCTGTCTCTGTCTCTGTCTCTGTCTCTCTCTCTCTCTCTCTCTCTCTCTCTCTCTCTCTCTCTCCTTCTCTCTCTCTCCTTCTCTATCTTTCTCTGTCATTTTCTCTCTGTGTGTCTCTCTCTTTTTCTCTATAGCTCTCGCGCTCGATTTGTGTGTGTGTGTGTGTGTGTGTGTGTGTGTGTGTGTGTGTGTGTGTGTGTGTGTGTGTGTGTGTGTGTGTGTGTGTGTGTGTGTGTGTGTGATGTTGATAATAACAATACTAATGATAACAACAATAATGATATTACTACTGCTCCTACTACTACTACCTCCAATAAGTAAAATAATTACAGTAAAGAGAATGATAACAAAAATGATAATGATAACAACGAAAAATAATAATGATACCAATAACAACATCAATGACTTATAAATCATAACAATGATAATGCTTATCAATCTTATCCTTTATAACCATGATCACTTGATAACATTACGATGACAATAACACACCCACGCCCAACACTCACCTGAAGATACCGCAGTAGGTGTGATCGAAGGCCTGGTCGGGTGGGACAACTCGGTCGAGGAATTTGGGCGTGAGGGTGAGTGTCGAGACCGCCTGCACGAGCCACGTGTCACCCAATTCCCCTTGCTCGACGTCGAATTTGGTTGCTCCGTCTGCTATGAATTTGGGTCTTGCGCAGATTTCCTGGATGGGGGGAGAGGGGAGAGATGGGGGTGTTAGTTTTTGTTTGGATTAAGTAATTTTTTTTTTTTTTTTTTTTTTTTTTTACTTTCTAGGAGCCTTTCTAGGAGCATTTTTCTTTTTTTTTTAAATGAGCGTGTAATAATGGGGACAAATAGGTGGGGAAGGAAATTAAGATTGATATCACAATAAAATAAAATAAAAAATGAAGAAGCACATAAATTTCCTTTATAGAAATATATAACATCAGAAATCGAAAATCCGATAAATGTCATGTTCGTGAACATGTTGACAATCAAAAATTGGAAAAAAAAATATATATATATATCACAATATGAAAGTATCACTATGCATAAAAAGAATTAAAGATACTATGAAATAATAAAAAAATATTATTTATTATTTAAAAAAAACATAAAGATCTCGACTTAGTAAACAAAATCAGACATTATTTAGATATTTTTATTATTATGTGATTGTTTCTCAAAGTATAACCAGTATATCCTACGTTACTCGATTACACAAGAAACAATAATCAAGATACATACCACGAAATAATTCAAACCAAACAACAGATGTTAACAGGAAAAAGAAAAGAAAAAAAAAAACTTCCTTTAAGAAACAAACCATTGATTCCTTCCCGAACATTCTTCGCATCTAGCATCGACTCCCGGAAGAAATTGTAGCGGACGCCGGAACGCGAGGTCCGCCTAATGGATTTATCGTCAACGACACAGATCGGGCAAATACAGGCCGATGACAGGACGGTTATTTTATAGGGGGGGAGGGGGGAGGGGGGAAGGGAGGGGTCTTGGCATTCTGTTTTGTTTAAAGTCTGTTCGATTTTTTTTCTATAATTATTTTCGTTTTTTTTTCTATTACTTTTTTTTTCATTTTTAAAAAATCGATTTGGGAAGATTTATTTGAGTGTTCGTGTCTTGTTATATATTGATCATTTTAAAAGATTGTGTAGATATTAGTTATAAGAAAAAGGATGATGAAACTTATTGGGAGGGCAGGATAGGGATGACAGTAATATAAAACTGAAAGGATGAAGAAAAAAAAAATCCTCTCTTCCAGACTCTTTTAGGGATGGTGGCGCCTTCTCCCTACCTCCCCCCCCCCTCACCTTTAAAAAAAATCATGCACCAGCAAAGCAAAAAAAAAAAAAAAAAAAAAAAAAAAATATTGTAACTGAATCGGGGCAAGACATATATACGTGGATCTTGTCAGAGGTTTTATGAGGGTAAGAAAGAGCCTCCAGAGCCCATTTCGACGAATCGCGTTATTGAAGCCATGAAATGAAATTGGGGTTGTGGCTCCGCAGACTTATGTCAGTCAAGGCCGGGAGAGGGGGGGACAAGAACTACTATGGGAAGTATACAGGAAATACGAGTGTCCGAGAGAAACGAGTTATGGGAGGAGCGTAGAGCGTGGAAAGACGATATTAAACGGGATATTAAAGGTCTTATTTATGATAATGAAATAAAGACGGGCGTGAATAAATAAATATCATTTGAACACTAGAACATCGACAGTTACATCTTTTATAACTTTTCTCTAATTCTTTCTTTCTTTCTTTTTTCTTTCTCTCTCTATATATA
>NW_028236095.1:0-8901 GCF_977035675.1 Penaeus japonicus | reverse complement strand
GGCACCCCAACCCTGCACAAACTGCGAGAGAGACCTCCCCAGAAAGACTCCCAGGATTGAAGATAAATAAAGAGCTACATGAAAGAACTTGAGATGACGATGACCACACAGGAAGACAAAATCTCAGTAAAAAAGAAGAGAAGCACTAGAAAAAACTGAAGGAAAACCCAGAAATTGTAATAGAAGGCGGACAGATGGAGCCTTGGTGTTTTGAGAAAAGAGAGCTACATAAAAATGGGAAACACTCACCTAGAGACGTTGACACATATAAACCTTGATTGACCAAAGGAGAGAAAGAGAGAGTGGAGAAAGAAAGTAAAGTACTAGTAAGCAGGTTTCATACCATGGACGCCCCCACGGCCAAGGTAAGAAGTTTCACAGCAGGACAGAGAGATGCCCTGCTTGGACATAAGCCAAGGCATTCCCATTGGTATGTCTTGCCCAAAGACACATAAAGCCATAGATGAGACTACAAATACTTGGCCAGGTAGACCAGTGTTGAGCGGCTGTTGTGCCCCACCAGGCCATTGGATAGGCTCCTTACTACTTTCTTGACCCCTTATTAGAACTTCTCCCGAGAGGTTACAAGATACTTCAGCCTTTCTAAGGAAAATGATGCATACCCCCAGTTTTCCAAGAGTCCATCCTTTTCTCGTTTGACGTAGTCTCCCTTTACCCATCCATCCCTCAAGAAGAGGCAGCTTGGGTGGTAGCCAATTTTTATGAGAAAAACTATGGTTATGTACAAGGAAGATTGGCGGCAGATTTAGCATAAAAGCTCCTCCCCCCATACCTTATCAAGGAGGGGATTGACCATGTGGTTGGGAGGCACCCTGTTAAGGTTCAATGAGAACTTTTATAGACAGTGCAAAGGCACGGCGATTGGAGCATCAGTTTCAGTGGCAATAGCAGATAATATTTGTGCATGTAAGCATTGAAAAGAAGAGGAAAGCCCTGAAAAAACAGCCAGAGATTTTTTATAGGTATATAGACGATATATTTGGAGTATTTACAGGTACAGAACAAGAATTGAATGAGTATCATGTGGAGCTAAATAAATTCCACCCAGACTTAAAATTCACATTAGAGTGGAGCAGAGAAAAGCTCCCTTTTCTAGATACCATGGAGTATTGGGACAGGGAAGGAAGGCCTCAGACGACTACTTTCTACAAACCGTCCAACACCCACCAATACCTTCACTATCAATCAAGTCATCCGAGAAGCCTGAAGAAAGCACTCCCCTTTTCACAAGGAATAAGAATAAGGAGAATAGTTAGTGAAGAAACAAACCTGGATAAGAACTAAATATAATGACAAACTTATGCAGGGACAGAGGATACGATAAAAGATCAGTGGGGTTTGGCAGTAGAGAGAGTAAGGAAAATACCAAGAGAGTCCCTACTCTACAAACAAGAGAAAGCAGAACAGAACAGAGTGATTTTCCCTATAATATATTCACAAGTCCTGGCCTCCCCCTTAAGACAGGTCCTGAACGACCTTTGGAACTGGATAAAAGAAGATGCTAAGGGAACCCATGGGAAAAGAAATTCAATGATCCCCACCAATGATAGCCTTGAGAAAGACAAGTCTTGGCAGAAATGTTGATCAGAGCCCAGTTCCCTTCCCCCTTGGCCATGAGAAATCAGTCAGGAGGACCCAAAGCAAAAAGTAAAAGAAAAATGAAAGGAAGGGTAAGATAAATGACCCAGATAAATTTCAAGACGAATGCTCCATGAAACATAAATCACAGGATAATACAAGATATAAAATGAAATTTATATTAAGAGGTGACCACAGAAAGAAATCTACATACCCAAATAATGGACAGGCACCTCACATATGTGTATCTAATGTGTTTATTATATTATTATTATTATTCATTTTTTAGGTTAAGTTAAGACAGTTCTTTCAGCCACCCCTGTGCGGTTCTCTTGTAGTAGTTTTCGGTGATTTGTTTGATTTGCCGGGGTGACGGTGTGTTCTGTCTTCTTTAAATTTTAATTTTTAATTTTTAATTTGTGATTCGGAATAAATTCCTCTCTAGCTTTGCACTAGTACATTTTGGGGTTATATGTTATGTCTCCTGAGGTATTCATTGTTCCACCAAATCATATTGTGAAGGTTGCATAAAGTCACAGTATTAGGTGTAAAGACATATATATAATAGAGAGTACTTTTTGAGTTTTTTTCTGCCAACAAAGAGGCAGTTTGTAAGACGCTTGACATATAGATGGCTGCAGAAAGATATATATTGTTGCAATATTACTTCTTTATGTTACCCATCATAATTTATTAATGTACCAAGTCAAAGCTACATGTAGTGAGTGAGTGATTCTCCTACTAAATATATAAGATTAGACCATTAATATTATGATTATTCTATATTTTGGTTAAAATAAATACACATCTGAGAATGCGGATTTATAAATATGTATACATACAGTGGAGCCTTTTCCCCTCCTCCCCACCTCCCTAACAAGCGGGAAAGTCGGGTGATTGACAGGTGGACCTGAAGGAGTCCCTCCAGTGGCCTCATCACCTGTAGAAAGTTACAGAGGCATGTTTCACTGGTTTAGATGTTATTTATATTGTATTTAGGTATTCCTTCTTTTTAATTTAGAAGTGATTCAGATTGTATATAGGTATTCCTGATTTTTATTGGCTTCAACACTGCATTGATAATGAGGTATAATTCCGCGAGATATAAAACTCAGAGAGAGGAAATGAATATGTAGATAGAGATATACACATGTAAAGAGGTTTCCCTGGATTAAGGAATTAAGTCTCTATGGTGTATTTTTCATACAAATTCCTTTTGAAATTAGAGTTTCTCATCGGTATGAATTTTATATAGGATATATTCTAGAAGAAATATAGGCATGTCTTTTAGCTACGGTTGCTTATGTATAATGTTATATTTCTCCCTTGAGATCTCTTACAAAAGGTTAAGTAGTCCATAAAAATGAGTGATTCTCTTACTAAATATTAGGATTATACTATCAGTATGGTTTTTAATTTTTGTTAAGGGAAATACACTTCTGAGACTGCGGATTTGTAGCTATGTATTTCGTACTGTGGAGCTCTTTTCCCCTCCTCCCCACCTCCCTACCAAGCGGGAGGGTCGGGTGATTGACAGGTGGACCTGAAGGAGTCCCTCCAGTGGCCTCACTACCTGTAGAAAGTTACAGATGCATTGTTTCACTGGTTTAGATGTTATTGTATATATGTATTCCTTCTTTTTAATTTAGAAGTTTTTCAGATTGCATATAAGTTTTACTTATTTTTAATTGCTTCAACACTGCATTGATAACGAGTTATAATTCCGCGAGGTATAAAACTCAGAGGAGAGGAAATGAATATGTAGATAGAGATATACACATGCAAAGAGGTTTCCCTGGATTAAGGAATTAATTCTCTATGGTATATTTTTCATACAAATTCCTTTTGAAATTAGAGTTTCTCATCGGTATGAGTTATATATATGATATATTCTAGAATAAATATAGGCATTGTTTTTAATGTACGGTTGGTTATATATAATGTCTATATTTTTCCTTGAGTCCTTTTACAAAATGTTAATCTATCCATAAAAGTGAGTGATTCTCCTACTAAATAGATAGGATTATACTAACAGTATTGTTATTATTATATGTTAAGAAAAATACACATCTGTGAATGCGGATTTATAAATATGTATTACATACAGTGGAGCCTTCTCCCCTCCTCCCCACCCCCCTAACAAGCGGAAAGTTGGGTGATTGACAGGTGGACCTGAAGTGTCCCCCAGTGGCCTCACTACCTTTAAGAAGTTACAGAGGCATGTTTCACTGGTTTGGAAGTTATTATATTATATATATATATATTATAGTATATATATATTATATATATGTATTCCTTCTTTTTAATATAAAAATGATTCATATTATATATAGGTATTTAATATCAACTTTACAATTATAATGATTTATAATTCCGCGAGATAAAAACTCAGAGGAGAAAAAATAAATATATGATAGATATATACACATGTAAAGAGGTTTCCCTGGATTAAGGAATAAGTCTCTATGGTGTATGCTTCATACAGATTTTTTGGAGTATAGTGATGTATGAATATGTCAATATGTTTTCCAAGATGGGAGCTTTATATTAGAAGAATGTAAAGTGTCCATAGGATGATATCTAGAAATAGACTGTTAAGATGTATAAATAGGCATGCCTGTGATGTTTCACAAAAATGGAAAATAAAAAACAAAAACTTAAAAATTACAAATGCTCATAAAAAATGTTTGTATTCAGTCGAACAGTTTTAAGGTTTTTTTAAGTGTTCTATAGAGACGTCTATATATACGAAGGTATAATTACATGTCTTGTAGGAACTTAATAATATAATATGTAAAGATCAGAAACATTTTTATTATGGTTTGATGATCTCTCAAAGCATGTAGATATAGATATTCATTGAACATTAAAGGAAGGTCAGTAGATCTACATCATATGACTTTGAAAAGAAAAACAAAAAATGGGAATACTTCCTAGAACATGAGTTTTTTTTCCTCTTAGGAGGAGAGAGAGGAGGGGTGCAAGTTGGATTAGTATTCCTAGTTCCCACGCTCCGCACTAGGGAGACACACCTCCAGATCAATCTCCCCCTGGAGACATATATATACCTGTTTCTTCCCCTTATGATGCATACCTGTTTCTTCCTTTCACAGCCCAACTCTTCAGTGGTTCCTTCAGTTGAGACAGGGCTATTCAATATCAACCTAACACCTGCCCTGACCAAGAGTAAGCTCCAGAAGAGGGCTCTGTTGGGACCCACTTTCATCCGAAGAACACAGGGGAGAGGATGGAACATAGACAGAGAGGGAACTAGGATAGCCACCACCCAAAAGATAAGTTATATTAAGTAATTCTTTTCCTCTCAGAATATATGACAAAGAAAATATGATACAATATAAGTTTGACAAGTGAGAACAGGAAAATATGTTGCTTGTAACAAAGATAATTAACCTAGATAATTACAGAAGAAACGGAAAAGAAAAGCCGGCAACAGAGACAATACAGGAAGGTCACGGAAGCTCCTCCCCCTTTTGCCAGGAGGACAATCAGAGCAAAGGCAGAGGACTGAGCTCCACCTTCCCCAAGAGCCCGGTACAGGATTGGCTGCCTAAGGGAGCTCCCACATATCCAACAGGAAACGTAAATTTCAACCCGTATATAATGTACATTTTGTTGAATAAAGAACATTAATCTCCCCCACAAGGCACTGATGAGGCCCTCTTGGCCGAAAGCGCTAGTGCATGGGATACTGTTAGTTTTTAGTGTGATATGTGTGTTATTCCCGAAAGGACATGTATATGTGAAAATAAACTTAAGTGATAAGTGTGAAATCAAACAAACAGGATCATCACTAGAGACAGCAGATCTACACCCAGAAAGGAGGGGCAGCTCAGCAACACAGCTAAGTCTTTCAAATGTCTTTCTCACTAAGTAGAGCAACATATAGCACTGTGACTTTGAGTTTGCCCCAGGATTAGTTTGTTTCTGTGCAAAGTGTAGAGGATATAGCGTCTTACAGTGATTTTCCAAGTTTATTGGAACATAGTCTGAGTCCCCATAGTAGGGGATAAAAATTTGATAGGTTTTTTAGTATATGATGGTATAAGATCATTCAGGATATTCTTTTAGTGTAAAGGTATTCGGATTACATTTTTGTATTGTTAAAACATCTGTGATCTTATTTTAGAAGTGTTGGAAATATTACAAGCAACATATGTGAATTTATATCTTATATGTTTGTATAAGATCATTCAGGGTATTCTAGATACTTTCCTGAATTGTGTAATATTATTTAGGATATTAATATACATTTCTGTGTTTTATAAACACCTATGATTATAGTCTTAGAAGTGATTTAAAATATTTACAAGCAACATATGAGAAATTAGAATTTGACTTGAAATCAGGTGACTTAGTAGAGTCTACCAAAGGGAAACAGTACATTGATGGAAAACAAAAAACAAAAAATAAGTATATGATGATAATTCTTGAGAGTAAATAGAACCGAGTGTTGGGAGAATGGCAGCAGAAAATACAAAGTGTTCTAGGTAAAGTGCAGTGAACTCATTTCCTGACACATATATCCATGGTCAGCAGTATGTAAAGCCTCTGTTTTTCTTAACTCTAGCTAAAGAGAGCTAGACAAGGCTTACCATACACTAGAGTCATACACACACAAAGTAGAGGTTTAAGGATTTATGTGAATAGTGATAAAATTCAAGAGTTGTCAAGATGGTTAATACCAGGAACCAGTCTAAGGAGAATACCAGTCAGATATAAGGGAAAATCCCACAAGAGGAAGGAAAGAGGGAATGAGAGAGTTATTGGTAGAGTTAAGTACACCAGTGAGTAGACTAGCCCAAATAGCAGCTGATGGAAATGAAGGGAGGGTTAAGCTCCAGTGAAGTGGAAAGATCCAGACAACCGTTAGCACTAAGAGAATGGATGGGATCACCCCAATGCCTGGTTAAAAGGGAATATGCAATTGAAAGGTCCCCTTAGCCCCCCTCTGATAGGAAGAGATAAACCCCTAGAATACAGAGAAACCCCTTCCCAGACAGTATAGAGAATTTCACGGGGGATTTTGCCCTAAAGATAGTGTGAGTAAAACAGAACTCTATAACTTAGCCAGATTATATAAGATAGAGGCCATGTCTCTAGCCACAGTGGAATATTGTGACAGATTGAGAAGGGAGGGGTTACAGAGGATTTCAATGTGACAGTAGCTAAGTATTCTACCCCTTCAGAGTTTTGCCCCCAGATGGGTTGTAGAAATGGGAGAACTAATCTGGTTGATGCAGCTAGAAAATGGCAGGGTTTAATGGCAGCCCATCTTGGGGCAGAAGCTATACATACTAGGAAATTAATCATAGAAGAAAAAATGAAACTTATGGAAAAATGCCCAGAGACAATAGAGAGATTTGTCACGAAGCAAGTAGGAAAGGAAAAAGAGAGGCTCGAAAATTAAGAAAAGGGTACCTCCAAAGGACCCCCAATTTTACCTCAAAAGCAATGGGCTTTCAAATGTGGGGAATATCTGAATGAGTACACGGATGCAGGGATAACAGAAGAAGAAGGAGAAATGGTAGAAGCCTGCATGAATAATGAATTAGTAACAAGGGAAAAACTCCTGAAACAGAAAGACACAAACGGACCCAATTCAGGAAATACTCCTTCAGGCCTTCAAGACCTCCTCACCCCCAAGGAGAGGCCCCATTGGCACAAAGACAAGGAGACGATGAGGAGGAGGAGTATGAAGAAGTAAGTGAAGGAAGAAGGGCCTCTTCAAGAACCTCAAGGAGAAGAGAGAGAAGAGAACCCCAGAGGGACCAGGAAGAAATACAGGAGGGGATCAGCAAGCCCCTCCCTGCCTTCACTAGGGCCCTCGACCCCACCAACTCCCCTCAACAAGAAAGAGAAGAAGCATCATCCCCCTCCTCTGAATCAGATAGGAGACAACAGAGTTTTGGGACACATTGTGGAGGCCCTAGGAAGAATAGAGGAGGCACTGAGGGTCAGACAACAAGGAGAAGGAGTCCTACAACCCCCCCTTCCTTCCCCTCCCCCAGAGTCAGCGGAGTTCCCCGGGGCTCGGCCCACCAGGTGGAACAGGACCCCCCGGAAGCACCCCTCAGAGTGAACCAGAGAGGGAGACCCACAGTCTGGCCCACAAAACCCTTTGGAAAAATTACAAGCAGTGGCGAAAGCAGGAAGAAAGAAAGGACTGGAAATAAGAGAGAAGAAAAAGCAAGAATGGAAAACCAAGAGGAAAGACAAGAGCACCAAGTATATGAAAATAAGGAAAACACAGACTGATAACCAAGCAGGGAAAAGGAATATAAGGAAAGGAATGTAGAGCCCCCCAGAAAGAACCCCACAGGATTTTCACTCGCCCACGACGGAGGAGGACGCACAGAGTGAGATTCCAGGAAACCCTTCCACCCCCCAAGCCCAGGAGGAGTACCCAAGGAACCTGGCACAGGGACCAGGGGTACACTGCCAGAAGCAGACCAAGCCAACTAGGAAACAGATGGCAAGGAAACAGATGGAACCAAGAGAACAGATGGCAAGAGAACACCCCCAGGACCCAAGGAAACAATGCCTGGACCCAAGGGAACAGATGGCAAGGGAACAACACCTGGAATCATCAAGAGACACAGTGGCAAGCAAACACCCCCAGAAGGAGGACCCAAGGAAACTGGAGGAGACATTGGCAGGGGAATCATTGGAATCCAAAGAAGGACACATGGAGAGGACAAAACTACGGGAGAGAAAACACCCCATGGGGTCCAGAAACAGCAGGAGAAGAGCAGTGGCAAGAAGGAGAGAGAGGACACTGGGGTTGGAACTAATTATCACGGAAGTGACACTCGAAAAAGCCCAGCTCCTGGTGCTACACAAGGGAAGGTCTTTTGTACCCGGTCCTCCAAAGAGAGAGGTGGTTACAGAGAGCCTGGACACAGCAATGAAGAAATTAGAGGAGCAAGCTAATAGAAGATTTACAGATTCCTTGCTACCGCTCTCCCCAGTGAATTCCCAAGAGGGAAGAGGAGACCTTTGGCACCCCAACTCCCGCCCACCTGCGAGAGAGACCTCCCCAGAGAAACTCCAGGATTAGAAGATAAAATGAAAAGCTACATGAAAGAACTTGAGATGCGTGAACCACACAGGGAAGACAAAATCTCAGTAAAAAGAAAGAGAAGCACTGAAAAACTGAAGGAAAACCCAGAAATTGTAATAAAGAAGGCGCAAGGATGGGCCTTGGTAGTTTTTAGAAAAAAAGTAATAAAAATGGGAACCCCCCCTTAGAGGTTGACCTATAAACCTTGTTGACCCCGAAGG
>NW_028236093.1:10000-12226 GCF_977035675.1 Penaeus japonicus | reverse complement strand
TGCAGCATTGGTGCTGGTGTTGTCCGTCACTTTGACCTGCCCCTCCCTCTTCTGGGCTGCCACTGCATCCCAACATGGCATTGCTGTTGCCAGGTCGAAGGCAGATTCAGACTTATCCTTTATTCCCTTTTTCCCTTCCTTTCAAAGCCATTGATTTCTCCCACGTAGCTCAGATATAGCCACAAACATTATTGTCCAGGGAGGAGTTAGCCATCATCATGTTGAGGTTACAGGGTGTTTGTTTGTGTATATGTGTATGGTGGAGGAGAGGAGTGGAGGCGGCAACCTGCTTGCCCTGGTTGCCCTGACTGGCTTTGGCATTTCCCTGTCCCTCGCCGATCATTCCATGGTCAGAGGTAAGTACGGCTCGTTTCGAATCTCTTTCGGTCGGTTAAAGAGGAGGCTATTCGTTTTCTTTCTGCGCTTTAGTTCTTCCTGAACTAAACTTGATACTTCCCTCCGAAAGAGGAATCTGGTGCTAGAACAATTCCATGTCTCCCCCTGAATGGGAGCTTATGTCAACAGGAGCCAATGTTGGTGGGGCACTGCCGCAACCCCTCCGCGCTAAAACCACCCTGCCCCTCAACCCAAGCAGAATAACACTTAACTGGGCGAAATATAAGCACCAACAAACCCCAACTCGCCTCCTGCAAATCAGAAACACACGGGTTAGAAAAAAGTCACAGGTATAAACCAGTGTGACCCAGAATATATTTATCCATGAAACAGGAGAAAAATATGTCAATCCCAAGCCAGAGAGGGAGGACGGAACATCTGGACATGCGTGAATTACCGCGAAACCAAAAAAACTGCGGCGGGGGTGGGCGGCGGTTCGGTGCACTATCTCATGGGAAAGCGTACTTCAGCAGAAAAGTGATTTGCTGAAGTAAAATTAATGTTCTATATAATAGAGAGCGAGACATACTGGGATTATTACTTGAAGAGTAACTTTGAAGTTTTTTTTATATAAGGAGCGTGAAATGTAATAGATATTTCTTAACGAGGCTAAAGAAAGATCAATTCTGATGCCCTTTTATAGAGCGAGGCATACATTGATTTAGATATTGTTAGATAAAAAAAAATCATCTGCAAATTTATATTACTGTGATTTGATTTTTTTTTCAGGGTTGGTATGTGACTTAAATTTGAAGGTTTTGTTCGTTCAAAGAAAATGACGAAGTGAAAATATATAAATTATGATATATAAATATATAGATATATATATATATATATAAATCATATCATTGTAACACCACTGAAATCAAAATATACACAGACTGATAAAACAGAATCGAATGGAGGTTATGGAATATCAATTTTAATGACGCAATAGTGAAATCCAGTAACATAGAAATATGTACAATAAACGAAAGAAAATTACACGTTACAACTGCGGGAGATGCGTGGACATAGAATAAAATATGGATAAAAGAAGGAATGTAGTTGATAGAAGAATGGATAAGCATACATAAGAAAAGAAGAAAAAAGGGAGATAAACATATACAAACATACATAATCCTACATACTAGAGGCCTACTAGTATGTAAAACAGTTCCACAGTGACAGGATTATGTAATGTTTCTTAAATCTTAAATTTGCGTAAATTTAATTTTATGTAATGTATCATGTATCTTTTTACACATGGATTTATTAATGTATATGCCTCCTTGTACTTCAATAAGTATTTCCATTGCCATGTATCATATATAATTTTATAAACATTTTAACATCTATTGTCAAGTGAATTTCAAGTTACGTCCCAGTGGTAGCGATTCGATTTTTTTTTTTTTTTTTTTTTTTTTTTTTTTTTTTTTTTTTTTTTTTTGTTTTTTTTTTTTTTTTTATTTTTTTTTTTTTTTTTTTTTTTGTGTGTGTGTGTGTGTGTGAAGTTCATATTTCCCCTTTCATGTTGCATTGATTTCAATATTTCTCCATATAATACATTAATGATTATTTTCTATGATATATGAAGTTATTGAAAGATCCGCGGGAATGGTTTTACGCTCATGATTTCACGCGTGAAGATACAATGAGGTTGGCAGATATATAATGATAGAGTAACTGTGATATGTATAATAAGTGTATATTCATGGCACACACGGTACATAGATGTAATTTTTCTAGCGAGCGATAATTGGATTGATATATATATATATATATATATATATATATATATATATATATATATATATATATATATATACATATATCTATATATATCTACAT
>NW_028236093.1:0-5000 GCF_977035675.1 Penaeus japonicus | reverse complement strand
TTGTTTTTTTTCTTTCTCTCTCTTTTTCCCCCCTTTTCCCTTTTTCTTCCTTTTTCCTTTTCTCCCCCTCGCTCTCTCCCTCCCCCTCTCTTTTTTTCTCTTCTCCCGTTTGCCTGTCTCTCTCTCTTTCCGCTCTCCGCTCTCATCAATCTCCTCGCTCTCTTTTTCTCTCTCTCCCCCCTCTGTCTGTCTGTTTGTCTCCTCTCTCTCTCTCTCTTTCTCTCCTTGTTTTCTTTCTTTTTCAATACAATTTACACTCCTCTCACTCTCTCTTCTCCTCCCCTCCCGTCTCACCTCAGATCTCTCTTCTCTCACTTCTCCACCTCTCTCTCTCTCTCTCTTCTTTCGTTCTTCTCTCCTCTCTCTCTTTCCGGCTCTCGTCCCCGCTCTCTTTTGTTTTTTCTCCTTCCCTCTGTCTGTACTGTCTGTCTCTCTCTCATCTTTTTCTTTTTTTCATTTTCTTTTCTCGCCTCTCTCTCTCATCTCTTCCTCTCTCTTCTCTCTCTCTCTCTCTCTCTCTCCCGCGCTCTCTCTCTCTCCTCTCCTCTCAGCCTCATCTCCTCTCCCTCTTCTCCTCCTCTACTCTCCCCTTTTCTTCTTCTCCCTCTCTCTCGCTCTCTCGTCTCTTACGTCTCTATCCTCTATTCCTCTCCTCTCTCTTCCTCTCTCTTATATCATCTCCTACTCTCTCTCTATCTCTCCATCCTTTTGACCTTTGGTTTTCTTTTACTGAAAGGCTATTTTTATAAATATCCTCCTATGGGCTGGCTGTTCTTGGGATAGCTGCTAGATGCTCTCTGGGTTGATGAAAGAACGGAGTTCGTCTCAACGCGCTATCCTCTCCCTTTCATATCCTCTCCCCTCTCCTCTCCCTCGCATCATCATCCTTCGACTCTCTCTCCTCTCTCCTTCCCTCCCCTTCCTCTCTATCCTCTCTCATCCCCTCTCACGCTCTCTCCTCTCCTACTCCCGCTATCCTCTCTCTCTCATCTTCTCTTCGGGCTCTCCTCTCCCTCTCCATCCTCTCTCTCTTCTCTCTCCTCTCCATGCTCCTCTCTCTCTCTCTCTCTCTCCTCTCTCCCTCTCTTCTCTTCTCAACCCACTCTCTCCATCCTCCTCTCTCTCCTCCTCTCTCCTCCTCTTCTCTTCCCACTCTCCCTCCACTCTCTCATCCTCGCACTCTCCTCTCCTCCTCTCTCTCTCTTCTTCCGCCTCCTTCCTCTTCTCTCTCTCTCTCCTGCGCCTTCCCCTCTCTCTTCTCATGCATCTCCTTCCGCTTCTCTCTCTCTTCCTCTCTCTTCCCTCTCTCTCTCTCCTTCCTCCTTCTCCTCCTCCCCGCACTCTCTCTCCTCTCTCTTCTCTCTCCTCTTCTTGTCTGTCTCTCGCCTCGCTCTCTCTCTCTCTCCTCACTCCTCCCTCTCCCTCTCTCTCTCGCCTCCTCTCTTCTCATCGTCCTCTCCATCTCTATCTCCTCTCCGTTCTCTCTCCCTCTCTCCTCTCTCTCTCGTCCCTCTTTATTTTTCTCTCTCCGCTCATCTCTCTCTCCGATTATTTCTCTCTCTCCGCTCATCTCTCTCTCTCCTTCATGCTAATACATGAATATTAATTACAGCAATAGATCATATTCAATTACCATATGACTAATCGCACGCGTAATTAGCGAGGCAATCGTCGGGTCAATCAGGTCAACTTTGATGGTAGATAATTTCACACATTGTTTGCCTTCCCAAAGTACCTAAACCCTCAAAAAGAGCGTAATGCCTATGTTTCATGCCTCCTATTATTCTAAACTACCTTGCCGCATAACCACCGTTGGGGACGGGCGGGATTCGAAACCCACCCTTCCATATAAGCAGGAAATCTGAACAATGCAGATAGACCGAGAATCGAAACTCACGCTAAACCGCTGACGCCTGATTTCTCTGCCTGGTTTACACGTGTTTGTGATAGTGTTTATACTGTGATTATTGTGTTGTATGATATAAATATATATCGTGTAACCATATCTCAGGCCTATCTCCGTATGGAATAAAACCTGTAATGTCAAACCCTGTGTCTGGCATCAATTACCTTGATTTGTGGTGGGTTATTAGGTCCTATAGACTAAGTCCACTCCATCACATCTATCCTTCTGACTGTACGTCCTGCCGAGAGCATAAAAAAAACCCGGAGAATGAAAGGCGCACAAAGGAAATTGGTATGGACATTATTATAACAGCAACAATATGATAACCCTAATAGGAACAATGAAAATAACACCAAAAAATTTTTTGAGTATAAAGCCATGGATACAATCACAATAAAAAAAAAAAAGAAGAANTATTAATAAGTAGAATATGGAGGTACTGAAAGTGGAGAATATAAATGGAGTAAAGATGAGAAATGAAAATGGAAGAAAATTAAAATAAGTAGAAGATGGAGAAATGAAAATGGAGAAAATAAAAATGAGAGGTAGATGAAGGGAGAAATGAGAATGAAATTTATTAATGGAAGTAATGGATTCCTAATCATACGTGGAACTGAGTGCCAATGCCATCCACTTGAGATGGACTGACGTCACCTTCTCATCATCTCAAAGTCATGTTTCTGCCAAAGTTTTCATTCGTTTGGGTCTTACTTTTAGAGGACTACCCCAGGTTAACATGTCATAACCATCATTACATAAGGTAATGTAAGATTAATTGATTTTACATTATATGTTTTAATGTCATGTTTTTCACTGACACATTTAATGACATGAGTGAAAGAAGTAAGAAGGTAATGTGGTAAATTTTTTTTTTCTTTTTTTTTTTGTCGGTTTTTTTATCGTTAGATACTTATTTTTTTTTTTTTTTACGTACAGATCTTCAAGTAGGGATGTTTACAGGTTTGCCTTTGCTTGTCTTCTTTCATTTGGTTTGGTTGTATTTTATGAAAAGGCTAGGGAAATTTCGATTGGTAGATAAATAGGTAAATAGAAGTAGATTAAATAGATACAAAATATAGATAGAAATAGAGAGGCACGAGAGAGAGACAGAGAGATAGAGAGAAAAGAGAGAGAGAAAAAGAAGAGAAAAGAGAGATAGAGAGAAGAGAGAGAGGAAGAGAAGAGTAAGAGAAGATAGATAGATAAGGATAAGTGTAAAGAAAGAGAGCGGTAGAAGATAAGAAGAGATAGAGAGAGAGAGAGAGATGGAGTGAGAGAGGATCGTATGTTTATTTTGATATGTATGGAATACGTATTCCTTATATTCTCGTAATATATATATGACTGCAGTTAGCTATAAACTATGAATACAATATATTCATGTGTGCCAGATGCCCCCTGTTTACATCGGTGTGTAGGGGTGTATGTACGTCCATAATATATGTCTACATGTGCGTTTTTAATTTGCAACTGAGTCTCCTGAACCAGTCTATTCCTTTACTTAATGAGAGCTTTAGTGCGGAGTATTTGACTGACCACACGTGGGTTCACCATAAAGCTTTCATTCTCCTGGTGTGCGTTTGGTTCCAAACTCGTTAAGAAAAGCATTGTTTCGATTTGTAGCCATTACATTGTTCCACAATCCTTAAATTGTTGATTCTCTTGTTGATTAGGAGTTACAGGTAGATTGACGGGCTACTGTTTCTTCATTAATGGACAAGTTCATTTTCATTAGTAAGTAAGAATTTTGTATTGATCGATAATATTTTTTCGGGCTTTTTGTTTATTTGGTTGAACCGCTTAAGTTTAGTTTACTAATCCAAAAACGTGAATTTTGGTGCAGGGTTGTGAGGGGGGAGGGGAGGGGGCGAGGGGAAGGGATGGTTTTTTCTGGTGTTCATATACAGTCAGTCCAAAAGAGTGAGTTTGCACACTGGGACCCTCTTGCAATTTTATTGTGGATTTTTAGTTTCTTTCTTCACATAGAATAATAAAACCCTTAATTTAAACCATATGACTGTGAAAAATGGGATATATGTATATAATATATAGTAATAATATATATTTATATATATATATATATATATTATATATATATATATATATATTGGTATATGTAATATGTATATGTTAATTATTTTTATATATATATAAATATATATATATATATATTATATTTTATTTATAGATATATTTATTATATAGAGTGAGATTTTTACTTTAATATAATTAAGTATAGGGGGTTGTATAATTTATATATATATAGATATAATTATGTAGAAACACACATATATAGTTTATAGAGATATTTTATTTTATATAGATTGAGAAATTTAGATTATATTTGTGTGTGTGTGTGTTTGATGTATAGTTTTTATTTTGATAATTTATATATTTATATATGTATATATATTATTGTTATATAATTATATAGTATATTTCAGAGATTTTATATGACTATATTACATATATATGTATATATATATATAGATTATATATAATATAATATATATATATGTTTAATATATTTATAGATAATTGTATGGATATATAATATATATAGATATCGTATAATATAAATTATATATATATACTTTAATAGATAATATATATATTGTATAAATTTATAATTTATATCTATATAAAAATATATATAAATATATATATACTATATTTATACGTATTTATTATATATATATTAATATATATAATATATATATATATAATATATATATATTAAATACATACATATATATAATATATAGATATATAATTTATAATAAATAATATATTTATATATATATATATGAATATATAAATATGCTTATAGATATATATAGTATATAGAATTATATATATATATATTATATAATATATAATATATATATATATTTATGTATAAATAATGCATATATATATATGTATAGAGTATATATGATATATATATATAGATATTTAATAGATATATACATTTATATATATATATTATTTATAATTATATTATAATATATACAGATATATATATATTTTACAGTATATATATATAATATATATATAATATATATTTTATAGAATTATATATTCAGTAATATAT
>NW_028236092.1:0-6137 GCF_977035675.1 Penaeus japonicus | reverse complement strand
ATTCGAGGTACCTGGGTATCCCTGCAATCGGCAATTAATCGTAATGCATCCATGGTAATATATGATCGTCCTCTATGGAATTTGCATCCATGTTGAAATATTATGATCCCTTCATTTAGCGTCCCTGCAACCTTGTGGAATATCCAGGGCCTTCTGCATTATGTCTTTCATCATGTTAGGGCGTTGTTGTACATGTTAGGACATCAGCTAAATTGAGAGTACTATATCTAAGATAAAATGCGTTTTTTTTTTTTTTTTTTTCCTTTTTTTTTTTTTTTTTTAGTTTGGTTCAATTACAGGATTCCATAATCTGTGTACTGCAAAGGCCTGAGTACGGGGGGCTTTTCCGAGTAACGATTACGTTTAAGGGATTTGAAGTTCTATTCTATACCTATACAGATCTATTATTTTTTATATATATATATATATTATATATATATAATATATATCTATTGTTATTATATATTACATATATATCTTTATATATATTTATATATATAAATATATATATTATATATATATAAATATATGTGTGTGTGTGTTTGGGTGAGTGTGTGTGTGTGTATGTGTGTGTGTATTTATATAAAAATATAACTATCTATTATTTATATATATATATCTTATATATATATATATATGTATATATATATATATATATATATATATATATAAAATATATATATATGTTATAAATATATATATATATATATATATTATATATATTGTGTGTGTGTGTGTGTGTGTGTGTATGTGTGTGTGTATAATATAAATTATATAAATATTTATATTATATATATATATATATTTTATAATTATATATTATACTGTATATAAATATTATATATTTTATATATATATATATATAAATATATATATATTTATATATATATATTATATATATATAGATTACTGTATTTATGTATAAACAAAATATAACTGTATAATATACACATATATAATATACATAATACTTATATATATATATATATTATATATATATATATATAATATTATATAATGTATATATATATACATTTATATCTATGATGTATTATACATATGATGTATACACAAACCAACCACGTAGATTTCATTTTCTTCGATTTGTGAGCCAGTGCAATGCGTAATTTGCATGTCACAGAAGTCCTTGATTAAATTAGCGTTGGCTTAAGATACTAAAGTTATTCATCTCTTATGTTGTTGTTTTTTTTTCAAAATCAATTTGATGTCACTCAAAAAGTCCATAGGCTAGAAAAAAAAAAAAAAGTTTATAAAAGATAATTATATCGAGGAGGTGAACGGATATATCGCTACTCCTGTGGGTTCGCGAAACATTAATTAGGACAATACTTAATGCAAGGAGTATCAACTATTTTAGGAACCAACTACCCTCCACTGAGATAAGGTTCTCAGTTGATTAGTTTTTTTTTTTTTTTTGTTTTTTTTTTTGGTGGGGGGGTGGGGGTAGTTGTTTTAGTTTTGTGTTCCTCCTCAATTTAAAGTTAATGATGTAAATGTCTTTTCTTTTCTCTTTTCTTATCTTTAGATTTTCCTTATTTTTTCAGGGACCGTGATTTGACAAAGCATTATGGATATTTGCTTGAAAAAAAAATCATGACCATAGACTTTTTTCTCCAATCGCTTGTCTATACGACGTAAGGATATATAGTGTTTCTTTATTTTCAGACATTGCATTAGTCGCTTGTGCCCTTCTTTTTGTTGACTTACATGAGAATGTACAGTTCAGATACCTGTTAGGACCTAGGAACTAAATTATGATTCAGTTATGTTAAAATTCCATTATTAAATTGCTGATCATTAGTTTCGCTTTTTATATCACACATAGTCGAGTGCTCACCGCATTGAAGAAACAAAATATTCAATATGTGCCCTGTGTCCTGTGGCCGTCATACCAAAAGTATTCTGAGCCATTCAGGGTACAAGTCCATGCATCACCTGTATCTGTTCAAATGAGTAAAAAATCTTGCCTGACGTGGCAAGAGCCACACTCAAATCTGCAGTAGAAAATAAAAAACCACAGGGAGCGCAAATTACTTGACACCCATTGTATAAGTCACATTTGTCAGATTACTGAGTACCCATAACTCCTAAGACGACATGAAGAATTTCCTTTACAAGAAAAATGACTATTCAACTACTTAGACAGCGATACCTCGGTAGTATAGTGGTGATATCGCCTGTCACGCGGGAGACGGGGTTGATTCCCGCGGGAGGCTTTATATGTGACTTTAGCACAGACCTATGACATCATGTATCAACTGAGTGATGTAAAATTTCTTAAAATTAAATCATGGTGTACCATAAGTACCACTCCGGTAATCCATGTTAATTTCCCTGCCTGCCACACGAAAGACTGAATATCCAAGCAGGGGCATTAGCTATTGCTGGCCATAATAGTACTTACATTTTACGAAATATTATCAATAGATGGTTAGACCAGTCACTGTTTTGTGGTTGTGTCGGTGCCATCTTTTAACCGTCCACACCCAGGTTTCGCGGAATAAGTCCTTTGTTGTTCATACAACTTCTCGAAAATCAATACGTTTTCTCAATTCACCCAGCAGTTTTCTCATTCATTAGAATGTTTAATTTTTTTTCTAAGGGAATGCCCGGCTTATTACGCATGATTTAACCCTTGGGCAACACACAAGTCCTGATAGTAAGAGGAGAACAACTGAATGAGTTTATGCGGCTGGGTACGAAGTTCAAAGAAGAAGTCAAAGTCAGATCCTAAAGAAACGCAAATTACCAATGCCCAAACGCAACATTCATAGATGGAAGGATGATTGCAGTAGGGTTTCCTTCTGCTGTTTATTTTTTACTTATGCTTCCTGCATTGCCTCTGTTGGTAGTGTCAAATTCAGAGGGGACACTCAAATGGTTCATCATATAAAATTATTCACATGGCATTTTTTTATTTTCAGTTTAGTAATGCATACGGATGTATGAAATTTACCGTAGATCCTACAGATGATTTAGTAACTTTATCACTATCCAGTATGACAAAGGCAAATACACTGCTGTGACTGACCCTATCAATTCAGTGTTTGTGATCAGGCATTTCGCTATAGCACCGTTATTAATTCACTATACATACATGCAATAGGAGCAATAGAGAGAATACAAAAGTAAACGTTTGGGGGAGGGGGGAAGTAGTGTGTGGACGTCACAGAGCAACAGCCAATGACAACGCGCATTTTCACTTTCGAATCATCTGAGGGCACCGCGCGCTACCTGTGACTAGCATGTCGGAAAATTGGGAATCGATCATTGAAATTGATTGAATATCTTAACAAGATTATACACGGAATTTCAGATAGTTTTAATTATCTTGTGGTGCGAATAAAACTATTGACAGTAGAAATATTTAGCTCACCAATAAATTATAAGGGTTTATATGAATTATTTATGATCGTTTATTACATATGGACATCGAAACACTGAATTTTAGTTATTTGGTAATCGAACATAGTAAAAGAAAAATGTTTATATACATTGAATTTAACATCTCAGCGCGATTAAAAATTAATATTCCCGTTTGACATGTAAAGATGAATCCGGAAAAATGTCACAGCGGTGTTTTGTGTTTCTGACTGGACTTTTACCTTTGTGTAATATGGGTAAAGTACATAGTACTTTGTTTATTATGGTGATATTTTTTTACATCTTTCCTTTTATTAATATTTCTGAAGAAAAAAAAAAATTAAAGTCGTTCTCTCCAAAAAACAAAATGATTTGTTATGAAGTATCGGTTTCTTTATAAATGATTATATTGTCCTGTATTATTTCCGGGTTAAGTTACCACCATGAGGGAGGTGTAGGTTAATCCCCCCCCCCCCCAACAGATACCACCCTGAGCCCCAGTCCGAGTAAAGTGCGTTGAATCAAGAGTCGACGCCAACAAAAAAAAAAAAAAAAACAAAACAAAAACCTGCATAATGGCCCGGTAAAACTTTTTGGAGTAGGAGTAAGTGTGTGTTAAAGAATGTGAGAGTTGTGTGTGTGTGTGTGTGTGTGAGTGTGTGTGTGTGTGTGTGTGTGTGAGGTGTGTGTGTGTGTGGATATGTGCATGATACAATTGACACCAAAAACCCCTTCAAACAAAAATTTTTAGCAAGATAATTATACTAAAAAATCCTAAAGGACAAGATACTCATTAAGACACAAATCGAAGTCATTCCTCATGCTCAAATATGAATAAACAAGATAAAAATATCATTGGCGCTACCTGATATCGCATGATCCATAAACACAATCATGAGGGTCCACCAGCATAAAATTAGCTCCCAGTCAGTGATTGCTTGAACCAAGACTGAGCTCAGCGAGACTCCTGCCATCACTGAACACTTTGTTATATTTGGTTCGAAATGCCGTTGCTCTAGATATTGAAGAGGATCGCTTTGGTCATGATAGCGATAGTTAATAAGGTGAGGATGTAGCTGTGGTAGTAGTAGTAAGTGTATGATGATCAGAATTGCATGATAATTTCGTGTTAGCAACAATGAGATAGAGCTGATACTCCATGTTCAATGTGAAGATTACGTATGATGATAATTGTCATAATGATAGTTATAGATAAAGAATTATGATCATGCGACTATATTGCTTAGGGTATGATAAACCCATTGATGATGTAATTAAAATGTACGATATTATCTCGTAATGATAATGTTCATTTCGTGTGAATGACTGGATGCTAATTTAAAGCTTCCATCATCATCTTCTTTTAACATGGACTCATATCATTAATTTTTATAATGATAGCATCCTACCATCAATATATTTACATTTTCTTACATATGTTATAATACAATTAAATAATCATTAATACTGCTGATACTGTTATAATGTTCTGAGATTTATCGTATCATTGTATCATCATTAATGTTAATATTGTTATCTTGTTATATAACCGTCAACGCCGGAGTATTATGGTATTGAATATTTCCATCTTGATTTAGAAATTAATCTCCTCAAGCGCTTATATAAATACCTGTGTTTAGAATCAGGACGAATACAAAGGGACAAAATCTAATCCTTTAACTCAATATTCAATTCGTAAAAATACTCTTCTAGTTCCCATTTATCAGCAGCTTTTAAATTCAAGAAGCAATAAATAAGAAACTAAAACGAACAGAAATGTTAGTCGATAACTGTTATAAACCTAAAAAATGCAAATGTATTCGCATGGATATTATTGTCTTTAAAAAGAAAAACTTACAAAAAATGCATTTGGATATCAGGTCAAATGTGCCATACCAGTGTTACGGGTTCATTGACGTTGGGTTACATGATTCGCTTCCGAGCTGACCAGTAAGTCAGGCAGTTCAGCAGCTGCGCTTTGGCATCTGATTATATGCAGTTTGTTGCCTCTGTGATGTTGCCAGCACACACACACCCACGAGTGTTATATATAAATATATATATATATATATAATTTATTATATATCTATAGAGAGAGAGAGAGAGAGAGAGAGAGAGAGAGAGAGAGAGAGAAGAGAGAGAGAGAGAGAGATACAAATATAACACATTAAATACTACATATTTAGTATTAGATATAGATAGATAGATCGAAATGTGTGTGCAGTAATGAATGTATATGAAAATATATGTATATATAAACATTCTATCTATATATATTTATTATATATACGTTAATATATACATATTATAAATTCAACAAGCCGCACACACACACACACCACCAAACACACACACCCCCCCCCCCCCAACACCCCCCCCACACAACACCCAACACACACACACATATATAATATATATATATACTTTACAACCACACAATCTACAGCAGGACACGTACGACCCCACCCAATGACTCCTTGGTTCTAGAATGCGGTTGATGTGTGGTTTTTTTCTTTTATTTTAGGGTTTCCGATCCCCTTGATATCCCTCCAATAATCAGTGTAGATTTCTTTAATTAATCGTTTATACTATCTCTCCCATTGTCTCATTTATAGTACTTATTGACCTGTTATTTTGAACTGGAATAGAAGCATCTTCTTTTACCCCCATTTGTACCTGCGTAGTCGATCAAAATGAATTACTAACACAATAAACATAACTCATCAGCCTTGGTATTGACAACAAGGATATAT
>NW_028236091.1:5000-6661 GCF_977035675.1 Penaeus japonicus | reverse complement strand
GCTCTCTCTCTCTCTCTCTCTCTCTTTCTTACTCTCCTCTCTCTCTCTCTCTCTCTCTCTCTCTCTCTCTCTCTCTCTCTCTCTCTCTCTTTCTTACTCTCTCTCTTTCTTTCTCTTTCTCTCACACACTCTCTCTCATTCGTTCTCTCTCTCTCTCTTTCAAACACATTTTCTCCACCTCCTCCTCCTTCTCTCCTCTTTTCCCTCCTTTCTATGAGTAACGTTTCTTTCTCTCTTCCCACTTCTCTTCCCCCTTTATCTTTCTCTCATTCGATCCCTTGTAACCTGTCTCTCTGCTTTTGACTTTTTTCATCCGATTCTTCTCTATCTATCTATTACTTATCCTCCTCTCCCTCACCCTATTTCTTTTCCCTCTTTCACACCTAATCTTTCTCCTCCAATCCGAATCTTCCTCTCATTATCGGCGATGAGTCTGGGGTCGGAGGGAGAGAGAGGTGCTTCTCTCTCTCTCTCTCTCTCTCTCTCTCTCTCTCTCTCTCTCTCTCTCTCTCTCTCTCTCTCTCTCTCTCCCCCCGAACCCTGACTCATCGCCGATGATGTTTTTTCTTCAGAAATCACATGAACAAACTCGCCTCGGAGGAGTGCGAACCGAAGGTGTCTGGTAGACACACGAACGCACGGAAGAACGAACAGGCGGAGGAGCGGAGGAACGCACGGGTGAACGAACACAGAAGGGAACGGATGAACACATGTATAGAAGAACGGATGAACACGCGAAGAAACACACACGCAAACGAAGGACAGGCGAATATCCACGAACACAAGAACAACGAAAACAACGCTAACTACAGGAAAACGAACGCAAACACACGAACGCACGCAAGAACACACGCGAGCACAAGACTACACATACGAACGAATAAAGACGCTCGCAAACGCACGCACGAACGAACAGCCGATAGTTTTATCACCTCCTCCATATTCAGAGGTTATTCTACCTGACATGTCAGTTAAGACGACCACGGGTCTCGCTGTGTGTCTCCTTTCTCTCTCTCTCTCGCTCTCGCGTTCTTTCTCTCTCTCTCTCGCTCTCGCGTTGTTTCTCTCTCTCTCTCCGTCTCTTTCTTTCGTTCGCTCTTTCTCTCTCTCTTTCGTCCTTCCTTCTTTTTTCCCTTTCTCTCTCTCCTCTTCTTTCTTTCGGTTTCTCTCTGAGGAACTTACCTAGATTCCCTCGTAAGGACCTTCCTCTTCCGACTTCCGTACCTCTCTCGAATCCTATACGGTGTCATCTCATCCAGAACGGCAATTCATGAACCGCAAAAAAAGATCTGAACTTTTCACTCTCTATTTCCCTCACCAACACATTTCACCATCTCCCACATCAATCTCCCCTCTCCTCCCTCACTACAATTCCTCCTCACAACTTTACCCCATCCCCCTCGCCCCCCCTCCTCTCCCCGCCCCCCCCTCTCCTCTTTCTCTCCCCATCAAACCCTGCTTTACTATTTATACACATATCTTTTATTATCTTGCAAACCGGAAATGTTTGGCAGCGCCGAAGGTGTCATAATGCCTGTCGCTTCCTTGACCTACTTGAGCTAACTTTTACAATTTTCCTCCATTCTCTTCTCTCTCATTTAATCATAGTCGTGCTTCAAGCTCCGCGCCAGAATGAGGTTTCACTACCACGTGTGGCAAGT
>NW_028236090.1:17500-20000 GCF_977035675.1 Penaeus japonicus | reverse complement strand
TCATGTAATGATAATAATAAACATCATCATCATACCAATAACTATGATATAGATAATGATGATAGAAATGATAATAATGACGATAATGATAAAGATATTAGTAATAATGATAATGATGATATTAATAATGATAATGATAACCATAATGATAACGAAAATCATAACAACATCAACAATGATAACAATAATAATAATAATAATAATAGTAATAATAATAATGATAATAATAATAATGATAATAATGATGATAATAATAATAGTAATAATGATAATAATAATAATAATAATAATAATAATAATAATAATGATAATAATAATGATGATGATAATAAAACGGCAGCAACAAATAGCAACAACCAATCAAATAAAATAAGGTATACTGGTTTCTTATTTCCGATAAATGCGTTCGGCGTATCGATTTGAATCTACATAACAAGATTTCGCATCAGCATTATCACCCAGTAGACTGCACAACTTACGAACTAATCCTTATATCAGCGATTCTGTTTTTGATAACCATTTCATCAAAGGAAATATAACATAGTGGTTTCTCGGCCTGAATAAAGTCCGCTGGCTGCTACTGCACATGCCTATCAAGAGTCCACAAAGAAATCCATTTAAAATCTTAAACTTCAGCAAGAGGCGCCACTTTCCCGAACCACAATGGATGTTAATGGAGCGTAAAAAGTCATAAGTACTTTCGATATTTTTCTTCTTCCAGCGTTCCCGCGGTCCTAATTCCCTTCTCGGCAATCCATTCCCCGCCTTAAAAGCACTCCAAATTTTGCTTCTCACGCCCACGTCTTTATTATATGTTTCCTGGTTTTTGCTCTTTTTTTTCTTCTTCTTTCGTCAGCGAACTAACAAGAATTTAAGAGTAGACGACCGATGGAGTCGAATGTCTCCTTCTGAGTTTTTGGGATTTTTTTTTTTCTTCTTCTTCTTTCTTTCTTTTTTTAAATTCTCAAAGTCTGTATGGTTCCGCACGTCGACACTGTTTGAAAAAGATCAGCCATCCTCGCTGGCCATTGAGAGAACATCAGCAAAGTTTACGAAGCAATAAACTTTGCAATTGGCCATCTAAGCCCCCTCGTCCTCCCTAAAAAATCAAGCGGGAGGCTTAATAATGGGATACTATAAGTCACAGCTAACGAGGTCATCATCTACTATTGAGAGTCTGTCAGAAGATAACGGGTCTTCAAGAGTGATGACGCAACTCCTCTCTCCTCTCTCTCAAACACACAGACATAAAATACCCTTAATAACGAATATACTCTGTTCAAAGTATCGACTATTTTCTGAACATGATTAAGAATTCAATCTGTGTCATTTTACTACTTAATCCAAGAAGGTATTTGAATCGATGACGTTGGGTGGCTGCAGGCCTTTTGAGTTGTCACAGGCGCCGATTGGATGTCTGAGGCACCAGTCAGCGTCTTTGACATCTCAATCATTACATAGCAATCAGCGAAGTCGATGCAGATACTCCAATGGCTAAAATAGATACTGCTATGGCGCTCGCATAGCTTTATGATTTGTGGTCTAATCATATGCCGTTGTCCTCTAGGCCTACATATTTTATGCGATTCATAATTCAGCCAGAAGTGATGAATAGGACTTTGTGATGGAAATGGAGGGGAGTGCCTCGTCATGCTTCATTATCTCAGATATTCGGTGTTCACAGAAACGAGTGCCACAGTACTATCTTTTGGGATATTCGATTTAGATTTAGAATATTTTCTGCAACAAAATTATTACAGCAAGTTCACCCCGAATTACATGCTCAGTCACCTTCGTATTCCGAATAAAAATAAATAATATTTCCTTGAAAATGAACAAATGGCCAGATTACATAAAGAGAGGTAGAGGGTAAAACAACATCAACAGTCTCTTTAGCTTTCGAAATGTCAGGACGATTGTTACACAAGGATACAAAGTTTAATTACTAAGCCCCAGAATACACGATATCGAGTAAAGACTTTACCTGTATTTTTCTGTTAAAAAAAAAAAAAAAAAAAAAAAAAAAAAAAAAAAAAAAAAAAAAAAAAAAAAAATCGACTCCACTCACACTGACCTTATTAAACAATTTTCACCGTTCCGTTTGTAGTTTGGTATCATTATTATCAGTATCATTGTCATCATTTTTATTACTAATATTATTATTATTATTATTATTATTATCATTATTATTATTATTATTATTATTATTATCACTATCATCATTAATTTATAATCATCATTATTGTTATTCTTATTATCATTATTATTATTGTTATTATCATTATTATTATCATTATTATTATTATTATTGTTATCATCATCATCATCATCATTTATTATTATCATTATCATTATCATCATTACTATTACTATCATCATTATAACATCATCATCATCACCATCACCATCATCATTTATTATTATTATCATCATTTATTATTATTATTATCATTATCACCATTACTATTACTATCATCATTATAACATCATCATCATCATC
>NW_028236089.1:0-59399 GCF_977035675.1 Penaeus japonicus | reverse complement strand
GAACATAAAAAAGTGCATAGATGAAATAAAAGAATGAATTACATAGAACTTAATATAATGAACTTTTAAAAAAATACGCTACAAAATAAATAAAAGGTGACGTTAAAAACAGCAATCACGGGTCACAAATAGTCACAAACGTGGTCACAACAGACCCCCGACTTAACGCTCCTTGCGGGGAGGGACACAAACCAGAAATCTAGGGGGCAGTACCAATTTTGGGGTTACTAAAGTAAATATAGGTCACTACACTATCACTTTCTAGCATTGAGGCCTAGCCTATTTGCTATGCAAGGTATATGCATATTTCGCAATAATTTAGAAATGTAGAGGGCGCTGCAGTTTTGCTGATTATTTCCTGTGTTTTTTTCGCAAAACACTGGCGATTTTAGCCAGAGAAGCGTAATTTTCATCACTTTCTAGGCATTTTCATCATTTTATTCTTTTTTCTTTTTTACGTTGCATTATTTCGCATAATTAAGGGAAAAATATGGCAAGAGGGCGCTGCATTTTGCCTGATATTCGCATTATTTCCTGTATTTAAGTCATTTGCATCATTGAGCCTATTGCTCCTGCACGTAATTGCCATATTCGTACAATAATTAAGGGAAATGGTAGAGGGCGCCTGCAGTTTTGCTGATTATTTCTCTGTGTTTTTTTTCGCAAAACACTGCGATTTTAGCCAAGTAGCGTAATTCTATCCACTTTCCAAGGCATTCACCTATTCCTATGCAAGGTATTGCATATTTCGCATAAGTAAGGGAAAATGCAAGAGGCGCTGCAGTTTTGCATGATTTTTTCTGTGTTTTTTCGCAAAACACTGCGATTTTAGCCAGAGTAGAGCCTAATTCTATCACTTCTAGGCATTTTCATCATTTATTCTTTTGGTATCTCTTTTTTAACGTTTCATATTTCGCAATAATTAGGGAAAAAATGCAAGAGGGCGCTGCATTTTGGCTGATATTCGCATTATTTACTGTTATTTAAGTCATTTGCATCATTGAACCTATTGCTATGCAAGGTATTGCATATTTCGCAATAATTAAGGAAATGTAGAGGCGCGCTGCCAGTTTGCTGACTATTTCCTGTGTTTTTTCGCAAAACACTGCGATTTTTAGCCCAGAGTAGCGTAATTCTATCACTTTGTAGGCATTTTCATCATTATTCTTTTTCTTTTTTACGGTTGCATATTTCGCAATAATTAAGGGGAAAAATGCAAGAGGGCGCTGCATTTGCTGTGATATTCGCATTATTTCCTTGTTATTTAAGTCCATTTGCATCATTGAGATGAGGAGACTATTGCTATGCAAGGTATTCCATATTTCGCAATAATTAAGGGAAATGGTAGAGGGCGCTGCAGTTTGCTGATTATTTCCTGTGTTTTTTTCGCAAAACACTGCGATTTTAGCCAGAGTAGCGTAATTCTATCACTTTCTAGGCATTGAGCCTATTGCTATACAAGGTATTGCATATTTCGCAATAATTAAGGGAAATGGTAGAGGGCGCTGAAGTTTCCTGATTATTTTCTGTGTTTTTTCGCAAAACACTGCGATTTTAGCCAGAGTAGCGTAATTCTATCACTTTCTAGGCATTTTCATCATTTATTCTTTTTTTTTTTACATTGCATATTTCGCAATAATTAAGGGAAAAATGCAAGAGGGCGCTGCATTTTCCTGATATTCGCATTATTTCCTTTTATTTAAGTTATTTGCATCATTGAGCCTATTGCTATGCAATGTATAACATATTTCGCAATAATTAAGGGAAATGGTAGAGGGCGCTTGAGTTTGCTGATTTTTTCCTGTGTTTTTTCGCAAAACACTGCAATTTTAGCCAGAGTAGCGTAATTCTATCACTTTCTAGGCATTTTCATCATTTATTCTTTTTTCTTTTTTTACGTTGCATATTTCGCAATAATTAAGGGAAAAATGCAAGTGGCGCCTTCATTTTGCTGATTATTCGCCATTATTTCCCTTTTATTTAAGTCATTTGCATCATTGAGCCTATTGCTATGCAAGGTATTACATATTTCGCAATAATTAAGGGGAATGGGAGAGGGCGCTGCAGTTTGCTGATTATTTCCTGTGTTTTTTCGCAAAACACTGCGATTTTAGCCAGAGTAGCGTAATTCTATCACTTTCTAGGCATTTTCATCATTTCTTCTTTTTTTTTTTTACGTTGCATATTTCGCAATAATTAAGGGAAATGCAAGAGGGCGCTGCATTTTGCTGATATTCGCATTATTTCCTGTTATTTAAGTCATTTGCATAATAGAGCCTATTGCTCTGCAAGGTATTGCATATTTTCGCATAATTACTTTAAGGGAAAAAGGTTAGAGGGCGCTGCAGTTTGCTGATTATTTCCTGTGTTTTTTTCGCAAAACACTGCGATTTTAGCCAGAGTAGCGCAATTCTATCACTTTCTAGGCATTAAAATCATTTCTTCTTTTTTCTTTATTTACGTTGTATATTTCGCAATAATTAAGGGAAAAATGCAAGAGGGCGCTGTATTTTGCTGATATTCGCATTATTTCCTGTTATTTAAGTCATTTGCATCATTGAGCCTATTGCTATGCAAGGTATTGCATATTTCGCAATAATTAAGGGAAATGGTAGAGGGCGCTGCAGTTTGCTGATATTTTCCTGTGTTTTTTTTCGCAAAACACTGGACGATTTTAGCCAGAGTAGCGTATTTCTATCACTTCTATTTCTAGGCCATTTCATCATGTATTTCTTTTTCTTTTTTTTTACTTGCATGTTTCGCAATAATTAAAGGAAAAATGCAAGAGGGCGCTGCATTCTTGTGATATTTCGCATTATTTCCTCGTTATTTAAGAGTCATTTTTGCATCATTGGAGCCTATTGCTATGCAAGGTATTGCATATTTCGCAATAATTAAGGGAAATGGTAGAGGGCGCTGCAGTTTGCTGATTATTTCCTGTGTTTTTTCGCAAAACACTGCGATTTTAGCCAGAGTCGCGTAATTCTATCACTTTCTAGGCATTTTCATCATTTATTCTTTTTTCTTTTTTTACGTTGCATATTTCGCAATAATTAAGGGAAAAATGCAAGAGGGTGTCGTAGTGCGGGACGCCCTATACCCGTGGCGAATAGGCGTAGTGCCGTTGAATACCAAATAGACGTCCTGCCTACCACTAAATGTAGTGTGCAGATATACTTAATGACAGTGCAATGGCTCAATGCCAAATGAGTATAATATAGTATAATAAGGTAGAGGGCGCTGCAGTTTGCTGATTATTTCCTGTGTTTTTTCGCAAAACACTTCAATTTTAGCCAGATTAGCGTAATTCTATCACTTTCTAGGCATTTTCATTATTTCTTCTTTCTTTTTTTTTACGTTGCATATTTCGCAATAATTAAGGGAAATGCAAGAGGGCGCTGCATTTTGCTGATATTCGCATTATTTCCTGTTATTTAAGTCATTTGCATCATTGAGCCTATTGCTTCTGCAAGGTATTGCATATTTCGCAATAATTAAAGGGAAATGGTAGAGGGCGCTGCAGTTTGCTGATGTATTTACCTGTGTTTTTTCGCAAAACTGTGCGATTTTAGCCAGAAGTAGCGCATTCTTATCACTTTCTAGGCATTATAATCATTTCTTTCTTTTTCTTTTTATCGTTGCAATTTCGCAATAATTAAGGGAAAAATGGAAGAGGGCCTGCATTTTGCTGATTAATCGCATTATTTTTCCTGTTAATTAAGTCATTTGCCATTCATTGAGCCCCTATTGCTAATGCAAGTATTGCATATTTCGCAATAATTAAGGAATTGTAGAGTTGGCGCTGCAGTTTGCTGATTATTTCCTGTGTTTTTTCGCAAAACAAACTGCGATTTAGCCAGAGTAGCGTATTCTATCACTTTCTAGGATTTTTCATCATTTATTCTTTTTTCTTTTTTTACGTTGCATATTTCGCAATAATTAAGGGAAAAATGCAAGAGGAGGGCGCTGCATTTTGCTGATATTCGCATTATTTCCTGTTATTTAAGTCATGTGCATCATTGAGCCTATTGCTATGCAAGGTATTGCATATTTCGCAATAATTAAGGGCAATGCGTAGAAGAGGGCGCTGATGTTTGCTGATTATTTCCTGTTTTTTTTCGCAATACACTGCGATTTTAGAGCCAAGCGTAGCGTAATTCTATCACTGTTCTAGGCATGAGCACTCTATTGCTATGCAAGGTATTGCATATTTCGCAATAATAACGGAAGATCGTCGAGGGCGCTGCAGTTGCTGATTATTTCCTGTGTTTTTTTCGCAAAAACACTGCGATTTTAGCCAGGAGTAGCGTAATTCCATCACTTTCTAGGCATTTCAATCATTTTATTCTTTTTTCTTTTGTTTACGTTGCATATTTTCGCAATATAATAAGGGGAAATGCAAGAGGGTCGCTGCATTTTGCTGATATTCCCATTATTTCCTGTTATTTAAGTCATTTTGCAATCATTGAGCCTATTGCTATGCAAGGTATTGCATATTTCGCAATAATTAAAGGAAAATGGTAGACAGGTGAGGGCGCTGCAGTTTGCTGTTAGTTCCCGGATGATTTTCCTTTTTTTTTTTCGGAAAACACTGCGATTTTTAGCCAGAGTAGCGTAATTCTATCACTTTCTAGGCATTTTCATCATTTTTTTTTTTTTTTTTTTTTTTACGTTCCATATTTCGCAATAATTAAGGGAAAAATGCAAGAGGGCGCTGCATTTTGCTGATATTCGCATTATTTCCTGTTATTTAAGTCATTTGCATCATTGAGCCTATTGCTATGCAAGGTATTGCATATTTCGCAATAATTAAGGGAAATGGTAGAGGGCGCTGTAGTAGTGCGGGACGCCCTATACCCGTGGCGAATAGGCGTAGTGCCGTTGAATACCAAATAGACGTCCTGCCTACCACTAAATGTAGTGTGCAGATATACTTAATGACAGTGCAATGGCTCAATGCCAAATGAGTATAATATGGAGATGTGTGATGATTGATATATGCATAGAATCTAGCCCGCTTGGCACGTCACTCTTCCTTTGCTGCCAGCACCCAGTTATACGTCTGGGAAGCCCCCCCCCCCCCCCCCCCGTCATGTGTGTGGGGGTGGTATGAGAATCGTGTGCAAGAAGTGGTGTAAGGGAAAAAACAGGATGTGGGCGTGGATGTATGTGTGTATAATATGCGTGTATGAAACTGGTTTGGTAGCGTGCGAACCGAGGGGGCGTGGTGGGTGTATGGAGATGGTGTGACTGTGACTGAACGAATAACTGAACGAATGTGTGAGTGAAGTAAACAGTTGAGAGACTGCGTGCTTAAACCGACTCGATGTGTAACTTATTATATTCATATATATGTGCGAGTCTTCAGAGTAATCAACATCGCTAAGCGGGAGATTTCAACCCATATTAAATTTTATCCTAGAGTCCATCATCTGAAGGGCGACTTTCAACTCTCCAGGTAAGTATGTATTATCCAAACATTTTAATCGCTAAACCAATGAAAACCAGCTTCCAGCTAAGTACATAAGTTCTTCTGTGACCATTTTCTTTTTTTATAATTTATAAATAAATATATATACATATAGGCCAGAGTATACCCCATCGCTCATTCACATATACTGCAATTAGATTTAATTTGATAATTATTTTAACGTATGCTCAACCTGCCAGTTAGTTATCAAGATAGAGTTGTATTATTATTTACTAAATTTTTTTAATATCTTTTTTCTTTTCCAATACAGAATTCAAGGTTAATCTTTTTATTCGGAGAAAATATTTGAATAATTCTCTTCAGATGGAAAGCTGAAATTGTATCTCTTCGTTTTTTTTCTAAAAAAATCAACAATATTCTGATTAATACTTTTTTTTCCCAGTTTTTAAGGGTAAGTATTTCGTATCCTCCTTCAGCCAAAGTATCCACAATGAGAAACAAATTAAATTGATTTAAAATGAATAGACAAACTTTTAAATAATAATCATTCACTCGTATTTAAAAACATAATGATTCAGAATCACTTCACAGTAATTTCGTTTATTATTGCAGAAATACCGTAATCATTAAATAACAGAATAATTCACATACATGTAAAATAAATGAACTTTATAGGTGTTTGGCCTTTGCTCCCACAGACGTTCACATCTTAGACACCGTTTCAAGATGTGACATATATTTACATAGAAAATAGCCGATGGTATACAAAAGCTACAGTACCCAAAAAGACCTTAACTAACACAATAAAAAATAGATAGATAGCGAAAACGAATCAACTTCGAAATCGGGTTGATGTCGCCCCATTAAAATTAATCTAAATGGATTGTGGAGGCGGAAATACCGGAAATGACATACTAGGCAATATCCTAAAGACTGCCTCTAGATAGCTTAACTTAATAATTGTACTAAAATAACTGCGTATAGGGGCAAAGCAGTTTAAAACAATTAAAAAGAAACGAATTATTAGGCTTGACTAATATAAATAGAAATATGGCGAATAGACGCAGTCCACATAGATGACACCACACAATATATAGTTTTCTGCAGAATTTAGTCACGAATAAAATAAAAAAAAAAAGGCACATTGTCTATGTTATACCTGGCGTTAATTTTGATGCAATAATCACCCACTCTCGAACCTGAATGTCACAACTGTACACGACCAATAACTTATCTGGTTGCTGACGAGATGAAAAATCTCCGCAGGGTATCGAAGAGAGAAACACAGAGCTTTCTGACAAGACAAGCGTGTTGAACAAAGAGGCTGGAACGCGGGCTCCGCTGGAAGCCCACGTGGCAGCTCTTTATATACAGAGCTTTCGAGTTATCCTTAAAATACTACATAAAGGTAAATAAACAACGTAAAATAACTAAATAATGAAGTACTGTTCTTAAAATGGAATTAGTGAAAAAGAGCAGCTAAAAATGACTCTTAAAACGCAGAGGTAAAAGCACAATTACCGAAAATAAAAACAATCCCGAATGTAAACAAAAGAATGTCGCGGAATAAAATACGCTTAAAAAGGCGTAAAAGCTCTTAAAACTGAAAAAAATAAGTAAAAATGCAAACCGAATTAAACGTCTAAAGATGCTGCTGCTTAAGAAACAACCTCCCGACCTTCTTTATGCAATAAAAGCTCGAATTTTCGGTGTCACAAAGATTACGTATTGCAGTGTCATCCAACAACAAATATACTATCCTACATTTGAAATGAAAACTCCCTGACAATTCCTAAAAACATTGATAAACATTTAAAAGAATGACGATGCGGCGCGACAACGCGATTTACGTCGTAGAAGAGGCAATAGAAGTGCAGCGAATGAGTTTTCTGGGTGGCATCTGGCAACTGCAACTAATGTTTATATTCATCTTTCTTCAGGCCAGGGGATGCTGGAATGGCCTGATATCGTTCCAGTTGATAAGGCATCCACTTGTCAATGCTGCTACGTTAACGACCCGGAAGCAGCGAGATGATGAAGCGGCGCCAGAGTCGTACCTAACGGCCACTCGATGTCCGCCAAAGGGGTTGCCAGGGGTCACTCTCTACACTCATGCTGGTCACTACTGCTCACTCTCACTCTACTACTTACTACTTCTAACTCCTACACTGCTACTACTACTCTCTTTCACTTCTCCTCTGCACTCCTCACTGACTGACTACTCACTTCTGAACTCCACTCTACTGCTTACTGGTGTTTCAATATTGCTTCCTCGCTCAAGATACGTTCCTGCAAAGTCTTGGCGTTCAATTTCAATCTTAATTGAGGCAGGCGCACCTTTAGTAACGTATCGAGGGCGATTGCGCATGGACGGCGCCGTCGACCGCGACAACTCCTACCCTCCTCCACCACGGCGTCGGGTAAATGAAGGGTAGTAAGCTGCGGTGAAAGGAATAGCAGGTGAGGAACGCCAGCCTGGTTCCAATTTTGCTGCTTGACTAAGTCTCGGCCTATGCCCTGCGAGAAAGAGTAAAAGTACAGTATGAATATTAGGGTTTTACAAGATGTCCATATGCATATTAGAACGTGGTATAGACAAAACAAACAGTGGCCACGACCCAAAGAGAAAGGCAACGCCGAAAAAATCAACCCCAAAAATAATCATAACATAAACAGAACACACCAAGGCCTCCGTGACTCGCTCGTACCCTTTTGCTAGGGTTGCAAATTTACCTCCTGCCGTACCCTGGATCCTCGTCATACCTGGATCTGATGCGAAGATATCGTCCATCTCGGGGCGTATGGGTCATCGGCATAAATTGAACCTCAGCACGTGCAATAAAGCGCGAAGTCGGATTAGCGTTGCATCTTCATATCTCGAGTCTCGAGTCCGGGTCATTTGGGTGTTTTTTGGGGGATGACGTAGGGATGAAAAAAATGCCGTCAATCTTCTTTTAGAACTCTCACGGGACCGATCCATCTAGCGCGAGAAGCAAGATTCCCACCATAGTTTGGTGTGCCACGTAGTAATACCAGATCAACCCTTCCTTATAAACTCATGCTTACGGCGAGCTCGACGATTGTAGTCAGCAGACCCATCTTCCCTTCCCTGTCTCGGTCCTGAGAGGGCATGTATTACGTGCCGTCGCTCCAATTCTGACGAAAAAACTGGGGCCACATCCTCGTCCACTTCTTCGCAAATTCGTACCAACGACTGGAAAGAAGAGATCTCTCGACCGTAAAGAAGGTATAACGGAGGATTTCACCTACACTTGCGATGCACTGAAGTGTTAAGTGCAAACCGGACGTACGGCAGCAGATCATCCCAACCTCTGGAATGGTCCATATGAAAGTTAGCGAGAGCATTCTTTCACCACTCGTTGATCTCTCTCTACCATTACCATTTTAGCCCTGGGGTGGTATGCTGTAGAATACATCGTTTCTAGTCTTCATAATTTCACACACCCCACTGAAATAACGTATTTTTAAATTTCTCGGGTTCTCGGCCGTTATCTGATAAGAGTACTTTGGGGCGGCCCGAATAAAGTGATAAAATTGTTTAAAAAGCATCAGCTACAACCTCTGCATCCTTAGAAACTAGCTCGGAATCAATTGAACAAATCTGGTGAAATGGTCTCACTATGACCAGCACAAATCTATTACCTTTATCCGAACTCTACCGAGATCCCCAACAAAATCGGCAGAAACACGTTCCAAGGGAGCACTTACATCAGGCATATGGCTGAAAGCATAGCTCGGCTAGCTAAACCTTTTCGTTGTTGACATGCTGCACAAGACACTGTACGTATCGTCTATTCTCAGCTAACATTCCAGGGAAAATAGTATCGATCTCCGTAGACGACAGTAAGTACGAAAGATACCTGGGTGTGCAGGCTGTTGGAATCATTAAAAGCATAATACTCTAGGGCGTGTTTCTCTAGACTCCTAGGTATCACTAACTGACAAATCTAGGACGCTCTGGAAGCGTTCTAAGATGATACAAAACATCGTCCCTCAACTCAAATTCATCCAGAGGGCAACGGAAGTCGTCCTCCTTGGGGAGCCTCTCTTCAGATAGGTACCCTATCAATTCACTCCACAAGGGGTCCCTGCGCTGTTCTGTGCCGCCACTCTCTGAGGATCCAAAAGTGGATTTAGATTCCTGATTAAATGTGGATTAACATTCCTACTTAAGAGATCTGGGACGTTATGAGCACCCCCCGGTTTGTAACTAAGGACATAATCATAACACGAGAGCTCGTGACTCCAACGAGTCATCCCGCACAGATGCTGTGGGCTGCTTAAACACAGTACCTAAAGGCCTATGATCAGGTGAATATCAAGAACTTGCGACCAGAAACATATGGGTGGAAATACGTAACCGCCTCACCACGGCAAGAGCCTCTTAATCAACTGTGGCGTAATTCCTAATCTGCATCACGGAGCTTTCTCGAAAAATAAGCTACAGCATGAGGGTTGTCGTCATCTGCTTCTGGATTAGACAGTGCACCAATTGCGACTCCCAGTGGCATCTGTATGGACTTCAAAACTACGGGAAAAGTCAGGCTTCCTCAAGCAAGGAGCCGAATGTCAACGCTTTCTTTAAAGTCTCAAACGATTCCTGTTCACTTTTCCTTCACAACGAAATTTAACATCTTTACGAAGTAGGTGGGTGAGGGGAGCTGCTACTTGAGCATATTGTGGAATATGCGTTCCTTAAAATCCTGTAGCACCCAAAAACTAACTGCCTATCCTGACGAGGGGTTCTAGGAAGTGACATTTTTTATATCGCTCTGACTTTCTCCGGGTCTGGAAGAATTTTTTTGTACCCCTTGTGTTTACCAAGTGACCCAAGAAGATAAAGGTGTCGACTGCAAAACGACACTTAGCCACATTCAGTCTGAATCCGCCTGTGACAAAAGGTCCAATACCTCACTTAAGTGTTCAAGGTGCTCCTCGAATGAATTAGAATAAATCACTACGTCATCAAGGGTATGCCAAAGCATGCTTACCTAATATTGGATTCAAGACGGCGGAAATGGCCACGCTGGAAAGTGGACGGAGCCGTAGTAAGCCGCAAATGGCATGCGCTTAAATTTGAAACAAGCGAGCTCCGTCGCTGAATGCCGTCTTCGGACGTCCTCGGGCGCCGACTTCTATGGTCCAATATCGATTTAAGCATCCAGCAAGGTATACCACTGGGGGCCCCCCCCCCCCCCGGGTTCCCGCAGTTCATCTATCGCCTGATCCATCTCTGGTAAATAGGGTTAGTATCATTAGTAGGGATTTATTCAGATGTCGATAATTCAACACAGAAATCTGGTTGAACCATCTTTCTTACGAACTAAAACAACGGGTGAAAGCCAAGGAGAGGAGGAATGCCTCAATATGCCGTCTTTTAACATTTTGGTCGCACTCCTGACCGTATGTGAGGCTCGAGTGCTTTCCAGGCAATCTCCACTGCTTAGTTCTAAATGGGAACATCTGTGGTAGTAATGTATATGATGCTGTAGATGGAGGTAAGACTCCCATCGGAGCGTCAGCACTCAAAAAGTGCAAGTATTTCTCCAATAAGTGCAAGATCCCACCAACCTCGTCTAATGGACGAAAGATGTCTAATTCAGCTCGTGGGAATCTCCATCATTGGGTCACCGTCCTTACCAATAGTAGACACTTCAAACGAGCACCTGTGGGAAAACGTCAAAGTCATTTGAAGAATAGCCAAAACTCACCTAAGCCAAAAGAGTAATCAAAATCATCTTCAAAATCAGTAAAGTCAACATTGGAAGATTGCTTACCTCCCCCCCTTGCACTTTTAGGCACGCACTCAGGGTGAATCTGTTTGGTACCTAAATGTCATTTCGATCTGTCGAGGGGTGCGCACGTATGAGAAGTGAAAACTTCTGTTACCGGAGACAAATTGGCCAACCTGAAACCTTGCTCAAGAACAACTGGACCCCCCCCCCGTCCCATGATCATTGACCACCCAGACATGGCAACGTCCATCAGCTATGTGCACAACACTGTGTGGTATTAATACCTGCGCTGTCCTTCCCACGATTTCTGCCAGAGCTACGGAAGCATCTGTGACATCGCAAGGGATAAACGACCGGCCTTCGAGGGCATGTGATCGTATGAGCGCATTCTGCTGCCAAGGACCTCGGATGCGGCGTCACTTCGACGGCACGTAATAGGCAGGCGGTAAGCGAGGCAGGGATACCAGGCCTAGGAAGCAGTGTCGGTGTAGTAAACCGTAGCTTAAACAACTAACCCTGTTAAAGAGAACATAGCTGTGAGCAGGTGAGTATTAAAAATGAGCCGAAAATTGAACCCGCAGATAAAGTCCTATGCCAATTAACATGTCTCCCGGAAGTTAACATCATCATCCACAACATAAACCTGGTGACGGCACTTACCCGATCTGAGATTTGGAAAAGTTAGCATCGTTACCTCCCTTGTTTGAAAAATGGTACCTGTGCAGCACCTCGCAGCGGTCTCTCTGACGGTTGCGAGCTGAAATTAGGAAATTGTTTTAGAAAAGACTTTCTGATTAGAGTGACTTCACAAAAAACATACCACTATCAATGAACATACCGTTTAGAGAGTGGTTTTATTAACTTGAAGCTCCACCAAAGGTCGTCCAGTTTTTGGACCTTATCTGAGATGGGAGCAGAGTCACTTACTGCTTAGGATCTCTGTGGTGGGAGAATCGTTGTGTTCGCACCGATGTTTGAGCGGTTGTTTGACTTGCTGCGGCACTCGATCGCCTCGAAAAAAACAATTTGAAGCTAAATGACCTTGTCTGTTTGCATCTTATCAATGTACAGTAGCTCGTTGGCTGCCCAACAATCACGATATCATGAGTGTCGATCCTATGAAAAATTACAATACTGAGAAGGAGATACAGCTTGTTGCTTAGGGGTAGGTAAAATTCTATTACCCTGAAAATGAAAATCTCTCTCCCTGGCAACCGAAGTAGTTTTTCTCCCTTGAAGAGGAAGAAGGACGAGCACTGCCATATCAAAGGTGACAGGGGGTTGCTCAACTTTTCCAGCATTGCATCGAAAATGCCAGAGTTTTTGGGCTGCTTCTACTAGTGTATACAAGGGCTTGTCTTCCGTGAGTATAAGCTTTTCTTTTAACGGAGCCATGTGGGTAAACCTTCGAGAAATGTACGCCTCATTAGAACATCAGGGGGGCCTAATTTCTGAGGAATAATCCCTAATCCCTTGGCATACTACCGTTTCAATGGACAAGAAGAAATCTCGGTCCTCGAGTCAGCTGCTCAGCACCAAGAATATAACTATTTAAATGCTTAAGGAAATCTGTTGAAGAACACGTTCCACGCAACCTTAGCCTTAAAGCTTCTTTGAATTCTAACCCAGGAAGAAATGTTATCAAAGATGGCTGAATTAACAATAGCATCCGCTGCCCCCCCCCCCCCCACGACAACTAGTGCGTGCCGCTCGAATCAACACAGTATCTGGTGCATATGGATGAGCATTTTTCTACATGACGCAACCAGGTTTCTAATTCTTGGTTTCTACGGAGTGGTTGCGAGGCTGAATCTCGGCTTTAAAATGAGAATTGGCTCACGAATGGTTACAAGCTCTGACTAACTTCTTGATAAAGCATCAGATGGATTAGAGGCAGGACGAATATTGTGATCTGAACTTGTGCTAGCACCTACATTAATTAGCCTAGACAAAGTCGTACACTGCTCTTGGACAGCGAGAAATTGCGTCTGGAGGGCCTCGTACTTCTGTGACAATTCCTCATACATGGTTAACCCAATAGTACCCCTTTGTTTCTCCATCTATCAAGTACTATTCCCTGTAAGCGGTTCAGTCGGATTCCTACCTGAAGAATCCAAATGTTCATCTGTGTCTGTTTGCCTGTTCCTGGTCCGCTTACCCATTTTCAAGTTATGAATATGAATTTAAAGATTCGCGATCGGTTTTAGCTACAACTACTGACAACACACGTCTCTCGACCCTAATTAATTGAATGAATTAGGAGGTAACCACTAGATCGCATCCCACCGCTGGACACCAAATAAACAGGTGTAGTAGTGCGGACGCCCTATACCCGTGGCGAATAAGGCGTAGTGCCGTTGAATACCAAATAGACGTCATGCCTACCTCTAAATGAAGTGTGCAGATATACTGAATGACAGTGCAATGGCTCAATGCCAAATGAGTATAAATATGGAGATGTGTGATGATGAGTATATGCATAGAATTAGCCCAGCCCGCTTGGCACGTCACTCTTCCTTTGCTGCCACAACCCAGTTATACGTCTGGAACGTCATGTGTGTGTGGGTGTAAGAATCGTGTGCAAGAGAGTGTAAGGGAAAAACAGGAGTGTGGGCGTGGATTATGTGTGTATAATATGCGTGTATGAAAGAAAAAAAAAAAAATAAAAAACTGGTTTGGTAGCGTGCGAACCGAGGGGCGTGGTGGGTGTATGAGATGTGTGAATGTATGAACGAATAACTGAACGAATGTGTGAGTGAGTAAACAGTTGAGAGACTGCGTGCTTAAACCGACTCGATGTGTACTAATTATTCATATATGTGCGAGTCTTCAGAGTAATCAACATGTAGCTGGAGATTTCAACCATAGGTAAATAGTAATCCTAGAGTCCATCATCTGAGGCGACTTCAACTCTCAGGTAAGTAGTAATCCAAACCTTTAAAAACAATGAAACCAGCTTCCAGCTAAGTACATAAGTTTCTTCTGTGACCAAGTTTCTTTTTAATAATTTATAAATCAATAGGCCAGGAGTATACCCATCGCTCATTCACATATACTGGTGCAATAAATTTAATTTGATAATTATTTTAACGTATGCTCAACCTGCCAGTATTATCAAGATAGAGTTGTATTATTATACTATTGTTAATATCTTTTTTCTTTTCCAGATACAGAATTCAAGTTAATCTCTATATTCGGATAAAATATTTGAATAATTCTCTTCAGATGGATAGCTGAAATTGATCTCTTCGTTTTCAAATACCAATATTCAGATTAATACTTTTTTTCCAGTTTTAAGGTAAAGTATTTCGTATCCTCCTTAAGCAAAAGTATCCACAATGAAAAACAAATTAAAATGATTTAAAATGAATATACAAACTTTAAAATAATAATCATTCACTCGGTATTTAAAACATATGATTCAGAAACACTTCACAGGTAATTTCGTTTATTATGTGCAGAAATACCGTAATCATTAAATAACAGAATAATTGACATACATGTAAAAATAAATGAACTTTATAGTTGTTGGCCTTTGCTCCACAGACGTTCACTCTTAGACAAAAACAAATACCGTTCAAGATGTGACATATATATACATAGAAATATCCGATGGTATACAAACAGTAGCAAAGGGACCTTAACTAAACACAATAAAAATAGATAGATAGCGAAACGAATCAACTTAGAAATCGGTTGATGTCGCCCCAATAAAATTAATCTAAAATGGATGTGGAGGCGGAAATACCGGAATGATTCTAGGCAATATCCTAAAGACTGAATATAGATTAACTTAATAATTGTACTAAAATAACTGCGTATAGGGGGCAAGCAGTTATAAACAATTAAAAGAAACGAATTATTAGCTTGACTAATATAAATGAAATATGGCGAATTGACGCAGTCACATAGATGACACCACAATATATAGTGTTTCATTTCTGCAGAATTGGGGGAGTCACGAATAAAGTAAAAAAAAAGGCACTTTGTCTATGTTATAACCTGGCGTTAATTTTGATGCAATAATCACCACTCTCGACCTGAATTTCACAACTGTACACGACCAATAACTTATCTGGTTGCTGGACGAGATGGAAAAATCAGCCAGGGTACTCGAAGAGAGAGAACAGAGCTTTCTGACAAGACAAGCGTGTTGAACAAAGGCTGGAAGCGGCTCCGCCCCCCCCTTTTGGAAGCCCACGTGGCAGCTCTTATATACAGAGCTTTCGAGTTCTTAAAATACTACGTAAAGGTAAATAAACACGTATAATAACTAAAAATGAAATACTGTTCTTAAAATGGAATTAGTGAAAAAATAAAAATGACTCTTAAAACGCAGAGGTAAAAGAATTAACGAAAATAAAAACAAACCCGAATGTAAACAAAAGAATGTCGGGAATAAAATACGCTAAAAAGGCGTAAAAGCTCTTAAAACTGAAAAAAATAAGTAAAAATGCAAAACCGATTAAACGTCTAAAGATGCTGCTGCTCAAGAAACAACCTCCCGACCTTCTTTATGCAATAAAAGCTCGAATGTTCTGTGTAAAAAAAATAACGTATTGCAGTGTCATCAACACAAATATATATCCTAGCATTTGAAATGAAAACTCCTTACATCCTAAAAACATTGATAAACATTTAAAAGATGACGATGCGGCGCGACAACGCGATTTACGTCGTAGAAGAGCAGATAGAAGTGCAGCGAATGATTCTGGTGGCATCTGGCAACTGCAACTAATGTTATATTCATCTTTTCAGGCCAGGGATGCTGGAATGGCCTGATATCGTCCAGGTTGATAAGCATCCACTTGTGAAAGAGATGTCATGCTGCTACGTCGACCCGGAAGCAGCGAGATGATGAAGCGGCGCCAGAGTCGTATCTAACGGCACTCGATGTCGCCAAAGGGATTGCCAGGGGTCACTGGTGTTTCAATATTGCTTCCTCGCTCAAGATACGTTCCTGCAAAGTCATGGCGTTCAATTTCAATCTTAATTGAGGCAGGGCGCACCTTTATGTAACGTAATCGAGGGCGATTGCGCATGGACGGCGCCGTCGACCGCGACAGAGGGCGCTGCATTTTGCTGATATTCGCATTATTTCCTGTTATTTAAGTCATTTGCATCATTGAGCCTATTGCTATGCAAGGTATTGCATATTTCGCAATAATTAAGGGAAAAGGTAGAGGGCGCTGCAGTTTGCTGATTATTTCCTTTGTTTTTTCGCAAAACACTGCGATTTTAGCCAGAGTAGCGTAATTCTATCACTTTCTAGGCATTTTCATCATTTCTTCTTTTTTTTTTACGTTGCATATTTCGCAATAATTAAAATAATGCAAGAGGGCGCTGCATTTTGCTGATATTCGCATTATTTCCTGTTATTTAAGTCATTTGCATCATTGAGCCTATTGCTCTGCAAGGTATTGCATATTTCGCAATAATTAAGGGAAATGGTAGAGGGCGCTGCAGTTTGCTGATTATTTCCTGTGTTTTTTCGCAAAACACTGCGATTTTAGCCAGAGTAGCGTAATTCTATCACTTTCTAGGCATTTTCATCATTTATTCTTTCTTTCTTTTTTACGTTGCATATTTCGCAATAATTAAGGGAAATGCAAGAGGGCGCTGCATTTTGCTGATATTCGCATTATTTCCTGTTATTTAAGTCATTTGCATCATTGAGCCTATTGCTATGCAAGGTATTGCATATTTCGCAATAATTAAGGGAAAAGGTAGAGGGCGCTGCAGTTTGCTGATTATTTCCTGTGTTTTTTCGCAAAACACTGCGATTTTAGCCAGAGTAGCGTAATTCTATCACTTTCTAGGCATTTTCATCATTTCTTCTTTTTTTTTTACGTTGCATATTTCGCAATAATTAAGGGAAATGCAAGAGGGCGCTGCATTTTGCTGATATTCGCATTATTTCCTGTTATTTAAGTCATTTGCATCATTGAGCCTATTGCTCTGCAAGGTATTGCATATTTCGCAATAATTAAGGGAAATGGTAGAGGGCGCTGCAGTTTGCTGATTATTTCCTGTGTTTTTTCGCAAAACACTGCGATTTTAGCCAGAGTAGCGTAATTCTATCACTTTCTAGGCATTTTCATCATTTATTCTTTTTTCTTTTTTTACGTTGCATATTTCGCAATAATTAAGGGAAAAATGCAAGAGGGCACTGCATTTTGCTGATATTCGCATTATTTCCTGTTATTTAAGTCATTTGCATCATTGAGCCTATTGCTATGCAAGGTATTGCATATTTCGCAATAATTAAGGGAAATGGTAGAGGGCGCTGCAGTTTGCTGATTATTTCCTGTGTTTTTTTCGCAAAACACTGCGATTTTAGCCAGAGTAGCGTAATTCTATCACTTTCTAGGCATTTTCATCATTTATTCTTTTTTCTTTTTTTACGTTGCATATTTCGCAATAATTAAGTGAAAAATGCAAGAGGGCGCTGCATTTTGCTGATATTCGTATTATTTCCTGTTATTTAAGTCATTTGCATCATTGAGCCTATTGCTCTGCAAGGTATTGCATATTTCGCAATAATTAAGGGAAATGGTAGAGGGCGCTGCAGTTTGCTGATTATTTCCTGTGTTTTTTTCGCAAAACACTGCGATTTTAGCCGGAGTAGCGTAATTCTATCACTTTCTAGGCATTTTCATCATTTATTCTTTTTTTCTTTTTTTACGTTGCATATTTCGCAATAATTAAGGGAAAAATGCAAGAGGGCGCTGCATTTTGCTGATATTCGCATTATTTCCTGTTATTTAAGTCATTTGCATCATTGAGCCTATTGCTCTGCAAGGTATTGCATATTTCGCAATAATTAAGAGAAAAGGTAGAGGGCGCTGCAGTTTGCTGATTATTTCCTGTGTTTTTTCGCAAAACACTGCGATTTTAGCCAGAGTAGCGTAATTCTATCACTTTCTAGGCATTTTCATCATTTATTCTTTTTTCCTTTTTTTACGTTGCATATTTCGCAATAATTAAGGGAAAAATGCAAGAGGGCGCTGCATTTTGCTGATATTCGCAATATTTCCTGTTATTTAAGTCATTTGCATCATTGAGCCTATTGCTATGCAAGGTATTGCATATTTCGCAATAATTAAGGGAAATGGTAGAGGGCGCTGCAGTTTGCTGATTATTTCCTGTGTTTTTTTCGCAAAACACTGCGATTTTAGCCAGAGTAGCGTAATTCTATCACTTTCTAGGCATTTTCATCATTTATTCTTTTTTCTTTTTTTTACGTTGCATATTTCGCAATAATTAAGGGAAAAATGCAAGAGGGCGCTGCATTTTGCTGATATTCGCATTATTTCCTGTTATTTAAGTCATTTTCATCATTGAGCCTATTGCTATGCAAGGTATTGCATATTTCGCAATAATTAAGGGAAAAGGTAGAGGGCGCTGCAGTTTGCTGATTATTTCCTGTGTTTTTTTTCGCAAAACACTGCGATTTTAGCCAGAGTAGCGTAATTCTATCACTTTCTAGGCATTTTCATCATTTTTTCTTTTTTCTTTTTTTACGTTCGATATTTTGCAATAATTAAGGGAAAAATGCAAGAGGGCGCTGCATTTTGCTGATATTCGCATTATTTCCTGTTATTTAAGTCATTTGCATCATTGAGCCTATTGCTATGCAAGGTATTGCATATTTCGCAATAATTAAGGGAATGGTAGAGGGCGCTGCAGTTTGCTGATTATTTCCTGTGTTTTTTCGCAAAACACTGCGATTTTAGCCAGAGTAGCGTAATTCTATCACTTTCTAGGCATTTTCATCATTTATTCTTTTTTCTTTTTTTTACGTTGCATATTTCGCAATAATTAAGGAAAAAATGCAAGAGGGCGCTGCATTTTGCTGATATTCGCATTAATTCATTTGCATCATTGAGCCTATTGCTATGCAAGGTATTGCATATTTCGCAATAATTAAGGGAAATGGTAGAGGGCGCTGCAGTTTGCTGATTATTTCCTGTGTTTTTTCGCAAAACACTGCGATTTTAGCCAGAGTAGCGTAATTCTATCACTTTCTAGGCATTTTCATCATTTATTCTTTTTTCTTTTTTTACGTTGCATATTTCGCAATAATTAAGGGAAAAATGCAAGAGGGCGCTGCATTTTGCTGATATTCGCATTATTTCCTGTTATTTAAGTCATTTGCATCATTGAGCCTATTGCTATGCAAGGTATTGCATATTTCGCAATAATTAAGGGAAAAGTTAGAGGGCGCTGCAGTTTGCTGATTATTTCCTGTGTTTTTTCGCAAAACACTGCGATTTTAGCCAGAGTAGCGTAATTCTATCACTTTCTAGGCATTTTCATCATTTATTCTTTCTTTTTTTTACGTTGCATATTTCGCAATAATTAAGGGAAATGCAAGAGGGCGCTGCATTTTGCTGATATACGCATTATTTCCTGGTATTTAAGTCATTTGCATCATTGAGCCTATTGCTCTGCAAGGTATTGCATATTTCGCAATAATTAAGGGAAAAGGTAGAGGGTAATGCAGTTTGCTGATTATTTCCTGTTTTTTTTTTTCGGAAAACACTGCGATTTTAGCCAGAGTAGCGTAATTCTATCACTTTCTAGGCATTTTCATCATTTTTTCTTTTTTTCTTTTTTTACGTTCGATATTTTGCAATAATTAAGGGAAAAATGCAAGAGGGCGCTGGATTTTGCTGATATTCGCATTATTTCCTGTTATTTAAGTCATTTGCATCATTGAGCCTATTGCTATGCAAGGTATTGCATATTTCGCAATAATTAAGGGAAATGGTAGAGGGCGCTGCAGTTTGCTGATTATTTCCTGTGTTTTTTTTTCGCAAAACACTGCGATTTTAGCCAGAGTAGCGTAATTCTATCACTTTCTAGGCATTTTCATCATTTATTCCTTTTTCTTTTTTTACGTTGCATATTTCGCTATAATTAAGGGAGAAATGCAAGAGGGCGCTGCATTTTGCTGATATTCGCATTATTTCCTGTTATTTAAGTCATTTGCATCATTGAGCCTATTGCTCTGCAAGGTATTGCATATTTCGCAATAATTAAGGGAAATGGTAGAGGGCGCTGCAGTTTGCTGATTATTTCCTGTGTTTTTTCGCAAAACACAGTATAAATGAGTATAATATGGAGATGTGTGATGATGAGTATATGCATAGAATTAGCCCGCTTGGCACGCCACTCTTCCTTTGCTGCCACCACCCAGTTATACGTCTGGGAACGTCATGTGTGTGTGGGGGTGTAAGAATCGTGTGCAAGAGAGTGTAAGTGAAAAACAGGAGTGTGGGCGTGGATGTATGTGTGTATAATATGCGTGTATGAAAGTGGTTTGGTAGCGTGCGAACCGAGGGGGCGTGGTGGGTGTATGAGATGTGTGAATGTATGAACGAATAACTGAACGAATGTGTGAGTGAGTAAACAGTTGAGAGACTGCGTGCTTAAACCGACTCGATGTGTACTAATTATTCATATATGTGCGAGTCTTCAGAGTAATCAACATGTAGCTGGAGATTTCAACCATAGGTAAATAGTAATCCTAGAGTCCATCATCTGAGGCGACTTCAACTCTCAGGTAAGTAGTAATCCAAACCTTTAAAAACAATGAAACCAACTTCCAGCTAAGTACATAAGTTTCTTCTGTGACCAAGTTTCTTTTTAATAATTTATAAATCAATAGGCCAGGAGTATACCCATCGCTCATTCACATATACTGGTGCAATAGATTTAATTTGATAATTATTTTAACGTATGCTCAACCTGCCAGTATTATCAAGATAGAGTTGTATTATTATACTATTGTTAATATCTTTTTTCTTTTCCAGATACAGAATTCAAGTTAATCTTTATATTCGGATAAAATATTTGAATAATTCTCTTCAGATGGAAAGCTGAAATTGATCTCTTCGTTTCAAATACAATATTCAGATTAATACTTTTTTTCCAGTTTTAAGGTAAAGTATTACGTATCCTCCTTCAGCCAAAGTATCCACAATGAGAAACAAATTAAAATGATTTAAAATGAATATACAAACTTTAAAATAATAATCATTCACTCGGTATTTAAAACATATGATTCAGAAACACTTCACAGGTAATTTCGTTTATTATGTGCAGAAATACCGTAATCATTAAATAACAGAATAATTCACATACATGTAAAAATAAATGAACTTTATAGTTGTTGGCCTTTGCTCCACAGACGTTCACTCTTAGACACCGTTCAAGATGTGACATATATATACATAGAAATATCCGATGGTATACAAACAGTAGCAAAGGGACCTTAACTAACACAATAAAAATAGATAGATAGCGAAACGAATCAACTTAGAAATCGGGGTTGATGTCGCCCCAATAAAATTAATCTAAAATGGATGTGGAGGCGGATATACCGGAATGATACTAGGCAATATCCTAAAGACTGAATATAGATTAACTTAATAATTGTACTAAAATAACTGCGTATAGGGGCAAGCAGTTATAAACAATTAAAAGAAACGAATTATTAGCTTGACTAATATAAATGAAATATGGCGAATTGACGCAGTCACATAGATGACACCACAATATATAGTTTTCTGCAGAATTTAGTCACGAATAAAGTAAAAAAAAAAAAGGCACTTTGTCTATGTTATACCTGGCGTTAATTTTGATGCAATAATCACCACTCTCGACCTGAATTTCACAACTGTACACGACCAATAACTTATCTGGTTGCTGGACGAGATGGAAAAATCAGCCAGGGTACTCGAAGAGAGAGAACAGAGCTTTCTGACAAGACAAGCGTGTTGAACAAAGGCTGGAAGCGGGCTCCGCTGGAAGCCCACGTGGCAGCTCTTATATACAGAGCTTTCGAGTTCTTAAAATACTACGTAAAGGTAAATAAACACGTAAAATAACTAAAAATGAAATACTGTTCTTAAAATGGAATTAGTGAAAAATAAAAATGACTCTTAAAACGCAGAGGTAAAAGAATTAACGAAAATAAAAACAAACCCGAATGTAAACAAAAGAATGTCGGGAATAAAATACGCTAAAAAGGCGTAAAAGCTCTTAAAACTGAAAAAAATAAGTAAAAATGCAAAACCGATTAAACGTCTAAAGATGCTGCTGCTTAAGAAACAACCTCCCGACCTTCTTTATGCAATAAAAGCTCGAATGTTCTGTGTAAAAAAAATAACGTATTGCAGTGTCATCAACACAAATATATATCCTAGCATTTGAAATGAAAACTCCTTACATCCTAAAAACATTGATAAACATTTAAAAGATGACGATGCGGCGCGACAACGCGATTTACGTCGTAGAAGAGCAGATAGAAGTGCAGCGAATGATTCTGGTGGCATCTGGCAACTGCAACTAATGTTTATATTCATCTTTTCAGGCCAGGGGATGCTGGAATGGCCTGATATCGTTCCAGGTTGATAAGGCATCCACTTGTCATGCTGCTACGTCGACCCGGAAGCAGCGAGATGATGAAGCGGCGCCAGAGTCGTATCTAACGGCACTCGATGTCGCCAAAGGGGTTGCCAGGGGTCACTGGTGTTTCAATATTGCTTCCTCGCTCAAGATACGTTCCTGCAAAGTCATGGCGTTCAATTTCAATCTTAATTGAGGCAGGGCGCACCTTTATGTAACGTAATCGAGGGCGATTGCGCATGGACGGCGCCGTCGACCGCGACAGAGGGCGCTGCATTTTGCTGATATTCGCATTATTTCCTGTTATTTAAGTCATTTGCATCATTGAGCCTATTGCTATGCAAGGTATTGCATATTTCGCAATAATTAAGGGAAAAGGTAGAGGGCGCTGCAGTTTGCTGATTATTTCCTTTGTTTTTTTCGCAAAACACTGCGATTTTAGCCAGAGTAGCGTAATTCTATCACTTTCTAGGCATTTTCATCATTTCTTCTTTTTTCTTTTTTTACGTTGCATATTTCGCAATAATTAAGGGAAAAATGCAAGAGGGCGCTGCATTTTGCTGATATTCGCATTATTTCCTGTTATTTAAGTCATTTGCATCATTGAGCCTATTGCTCTGCAAGGTATTGCATATTTCGCAATAATTAAGGGGAATGGTAGAGGGCGCTGCAGTTTGCTGATTATTTCCTGTGTTTTTTTCGCAAAACACTGCGATTTTAGCCAGAGTAGCGTAATTCTATCACTTTCTAGGCATTTTCATCATTTATTCTTTCTTTCTTTTTTACGTTGCATATTTCGCAATAATTAAGGGAAAAATGCAAGAGGGCGCTGCATTTTGCTGATATTCGCATTATTTCCTGTTATTTAAGTCATTTGCATCATTGAGCCTATTGCTATGCAAGGTATTGCATATTTCGCAATAATTAAGGGAAATGGTAGAGGGCGCTGCAGTTTGCTGATTATTTCCTGTGTTTTTTTTCGCAAAACACTGCGATTTTAGCCAGAGTAGCGTAATTCTATCACTTTCTAGGCATTTTCATCATTTATTCTTTTTTTTTTTACGTTGCATATTTCGCAATAATTAAGAGAAATGCAAGAGGGCGCTGCATTTTGCTGATATTCGCATTATTTCCTGTTATTTAAGTCATTTGCATCATTGAGCCTATTGCTATGCAAGGTATTGCATATTTCGCAATAATTAAGGGAAATGGTAGAGGGCGCTGCAGTTTGCTGATTATTTCCTGTGTTTTTTTCGCAAAACACTGCGATTTTAGCCAGAGTAGCGTAATTCTATCACTTTCTAGGCATTTTCATCATTTATTCTTTTTTTTTTTACGTTGCATATTTCGCAATAATTAAGGGAAAAATGCAAGAGGGCGCTGCATTTTGCTGATATTCGCATTATTTCCTGTTATTTAAGTCATTTGCATCATTGAGCCTATTGCTATGCAAGGTATTGCATATTTCGCAATAATTAAGGAAATGGTAGAGGGCGCTGCAGTTTGCTGATTATTTCCTGTGTTTTTTTCGCAAAACACTGCGATTTTAGCCAGAGTAGCGTAATTCTATCACTTTCTAGGCATTTTCATCATTTATTCTTTTTTTTTTTTTACGTTGCATATTTCGCAATAATTAAGGGAAAAATGCAAGAGGGCGCTGCATTTTGCTGATATTCGCATTATTTCCTGTTATTTAAGTCATTTGCATCATTGAGCCTATTGCTATGCAAATTTATTGCATATTTCGCAATAATTAAGGGAAATGGTAGAGGGCGCTGCAGTTTGCTGATTATTTCCTGTGTTTTTTCGCAAAACACTGCGATTTTAGCCAGAGTAGCGTAATTCTATCACTTTCTAGGCATTTTCATCATTTATTCTTTTTTCTTTTTTTACGTTGCATATTTCGCAATAATTAAGGGAAAAATGCAAGAGGGCGCTGCATTTTGCTGATATTCGCATTATTTCCTGTTATTTAAGTCATTTGCATCATTGAGCCTATTGCTATGCAAGGTATTGCATATTTCGCAATAATTAAGGGAAATGGTAAAGGCGCTGCAGTTTGCTGATTATTTCCTGTGTTTTTTTCGCAAAACACTGCGATTTTAGCCAGAGTAGCGTAATTCTATCACTTTCTAGGCATTTTCATCATTTCTTCTTTTCTTTTTTTACGTTGCATATTTCGCAATAATTAAGGGAAATGCAAGAGGGCGCTGCATTTTGCTGATATTCGCATTATTTCCTGTTATTTAAGTCATTTGCATCATTGAGCCTATTGCTATGCAAGGTATTGCATATTTCGCAATAATTAAGGGAAATGGTAGAGGGCGCTGCAGTTTGCTGATTATTTCCTGTGTTTTTTCGCAAAACACTGCGATTTTAGCCAGAGTAGCGTAATTCTATCACTTTCTAGGCATTTTCATCATTATTCTTTTTTCTTTTTTTACGTTGCATATTTCGCAATAATTAAGGGAAAAATGCAAGAGGGCGCTGCATTTTGCTGATATTCGCATTATTTCCTGTTATTTAAGTCATTTGCATCATTGAGCCTATTGCTATGCAAGGTATTGCATATTTCGCAATAATTAAGGGAAATGGTAGAGGGCGCTGCAGTTTGCTGATTATTTCCTGTGTTTTTTTCGCAAAACACTGCGATTTTAGCCAGAGTAGCGTAATTCTATCACTTTCTAGGCATTTTCATCATTTATTCTTTTTTCTTTTTTTTTACGTTGCATATTTCGCAATAATTAAGGGAAAAATGCAAGAGGGCGCTGCATTTTGCTGATATTCGCATTATTTCCTGTTATTTAAGTCATTTGCATCATTGAGCCTATTGCTATGCAAGGTATTGCATATTTCGCAATAATTAAGGGAAATGGTAGAGGGCGCTGCAGTTTGCTGATTATTTCCTGTGTTTTTTTCGCAAAACTGCGATTTTAGCCAGAGTAGCGTAATTCTATCACTTTCTAGGCATTTTCATCATTTATTATTTTTTCTTTTTTTTTTTACGTTGCATATTTCGCAATAATTAAGGGAAAAATGCAAGAGGGCGCTGCATTTTGCTGATATTCGCATTATTTCCTGTTATTTAAGTCATTTGCATCATTGAGCCTATTGCTATGCAAGGTATTGCATATTTCGCAATAATTAAGGGAAAAGGTAAAGGGTAATGCAGTTTGCTGATTATTTCCTGTTTTTTTCAAAAAACACTGCCATTCTAGCCAGAGTAGCGTAATTCTATCACTTTCTAGGCATTTTCATCATTTATTCTTTTTTCTTTTTTTACGTTGCATATTTCGCAATAATTAAGGGAAAAATGCAAGAGGGCGCTGCATTTTGCTGATATTCGCATTATTTCCTGTTATTTAAGTCATTTGCATCATTGAGCCTATTGCTATGCAAGGTATTGCATATTTCGCAATAATTAAGGGAAATGGTAGAGGGCGCTGCAGTTTGCTGATTATTTCCTGTTTTTTTCGGAAAACTGCGATTTTAGCCAGAGTAGCGTAATTCTATCACTTTCTAGGCATTTTCATCATTTATTCTTTTTTCTTTTTTTACGTTGCATATTTCGCAATAATTAAGGGAAATGCAAGAGGGCGCTGCATTTTGCTGATATTCGCATTATTTCCTGTTATTTAAATCATTTGCATCATTGAGCCTATTGCTCTGCAAGGTATTGCATATTTCGCAATAATTAAGGGAAATGGTAGAGGGCGCTGCAGTTTGCTGATTATTTCCTGTGTTTTTTTTTTCAAAACGCTGCAATTTTAGCCAGAGTAGCGTAATTCTATCACTTTCTAGGCATTTTCATTACTTCTTTTTTTTTTACGTTGCATATTTCGCAATAATTAAGGGAAATGCAAGTGAGCGCTGCATTTTGCTGATATTCGCATTATTTCCTGTTATTTAAGTCATTTGCATCATTGAGCCTATTGCTCTGCAAGGTATTGCATATTTCGCAATAATTAAGGGACATAGTAGAGGGATCTGCAGTTTGCTGATTATTTCCTGTGTTTTTTTCGCAAAACGCTGCGATTTTAGCCAGAGTAGCGTAATTCTATCACTTTCTAGGCATTTTCATCATTTCTTCTTTTTTTTTTTACGTTGCATATTTCGCAATAATTAAGGAAATGCAAGAGGCGCTGCATTTTGCTGATATTCGCATTATTTCCTGTTATTTAAGTCATTTGCATCAATATTTCGCAATAACTGATATTCGCATTATTTCCTGTTTTTAAGTCATTTGCATCATTGAGCCTATTGCTATGCAAGGTATTGCATATTTCGCAATAATTAAGGGAAATGGTAGAGGGCGCTGCAGTTTGCTGATTATTTCCTGTGTTTTTTTCGCAAAACACTGCGATTTTAGCCAGAGTAGCGTAATTCTATCACTTTCTAGGCATTTTCATCATTTCTTCTTTTTTTTTTACGTTGCATATTTCGCAATAATTAAGGGAAATGCAAGAGGGCGCTTTATTTACTGATATTCGCATTATTTCCTGTTATTTAAGTCATTTGCATCATTGAGCCTATTGCTATGCAAGGTATTGCATATTTCGCAATAATTAAGGGAAATGCTTGAGGGCGCTGCAGTTTGCTGATTATTTCCTGTGTTTTTCGCAAAACACTGCGATTTTAGCCAGAGTAGCGTAATTCTATCACTTTCTAGGCATTTTCATCATTTATTCTTTTTTTTTACGTTGCATATTTCGCAATAATTAAGGGAAAAATGCAAGAGGGCGCTGCATTTTGCTGATATTCGCATTATTTCCTGTTATTTAAGTCATTTGCATCATTGAGCCTATTGCTATGCAAGGTATTGCATATTTCGCAATAATTAAGGGAAATGGTAGAGGGCGCTGCAGTTTGCTGATTATTTCCTGTGTTTTTTCGCAAAACACTGCGATTTTAGCCAGAGTAGCGTAATTCTATCACTTTCTAGGCATTTTCATCATTTATTCTTTTTTCTTTTTACGTTGCATATTTCGCAATAATTAAGGGAAAAATGCAAGAGGGCGCTGCATTTTGCTGATATTCGCATTATTTCCTGTTATTTAAGTCATTTGCATCATTGAGCCTATTGCTATGCAAGGTATTGCATATTTCGCAATAATTAAGGAAAATGGTAAAGAGCGCTGCAGTTTGCTGATTATTTCCTGTGTTTTTTTCGCAAAACACTGCGATTTTACCCAGAGTAGCGTAATTCTATCACTTTCTAGGCATTTTCATCATTTATTCTTTCTTTTTTTTCGTTGCATATTTCGCAATAATTAAGGAAAAATGCAAGAGGGCGCTGCATTTTGCTGATATTCGCATTATTTCCTGTTATTTAAGTCATTTGCATCATTGAGCCTATTGCTATGCAAGGTATTGCATATTTCGCAATAATTAAGGGAAATGCAAGAGGGCGCTGCAGTTTGCTGATTATTTCCTGTGTTTTTTCGCAAAACACTGCGATTTTAGCCAGAGTAGCGTAATTCTATCACTTTCTAGGCATTTTCATCATTTATTCTTTTTTTTTTTACGTTGCATATTTTCAATAATTAAGGAAAAATGCAAGAGGGCGCTGCATTTTGCTGATATTCGCATTATTTCCTGTTATTTAAGTCATTTGCAGCATTGAGCCTATTGCTATGCAAGGTATTGCATATTTCGCAATAATTAAGGGAAATGGTAGAGGGCGCTGCAGTTTGCTGATTATTTCCTGTGTTTTTTCGCAAAACACTGCGATTTTAGCCAGAGTAGCGTAATTCCATCACTTTCTAGGCATTTTCATCATTTACTCTTTTTTCTTTTTTTACGATGCTTATTTCGCAATAATTAAGGAAAAATGCAAGAGGGCGCTGCATTTTGCTGATATTCGCATTATTTCCTGTTATTTAAGTCATTTGCATCATTGAGCCTATTGCTATGCAAGGTATTGCATATTTCGCAATAATTAAGGGAAATGGTAGAGGGCGCTGCAGTTTGCTGATTATTTCCTGTGTTTTTTCGCAAAACACTGCGATTTTAGCCAGAGTAGCGTAATTCTATCACTTTCTAGGCATTTTCATCATTTATTCTTTTTTTTTTTACGTTGCATATTTCGCAATAATTAAGGAAAAATGCAAGAGGGCGCTGCATTTTGCTGATATTCGCATTATTTCCTGTTATTTAAGTCATTTGCATCATTGAGCCTATTGCTATGCAAGGTATTGCATATTTCGCAATAATTAAGGGAAATGGTAGAGGGCGCTGCAGTTTGCTGATTATTTCCTGTTTTTTTTCGCAAAACACTGCGATTTTAGCCAGAGTAGCGTAATTCTATCACTTTCTAGGCATTTTCATCATTTATTCTTTTTTCTTTTTTTTACGTTGCATATTTCGCAATAATTAAGGGAAAAATGCAAGAGGGCGCTGCATTTTGCTGATATTCGCATTATTTCCTGTTATTTAAGTCATTTGCATCATTGAGCCTATTGCTATGCAAGGTATTGCATATTTCGCAATAATTAAGGGAAATGGTAGAGGGCGCTGCAGTTTGCTGATTATTTCCTGTGTTTTTTCGCAAAACACTGCGATTTTAGCCAGAGTAGCGTAATTCTATCACTTTCTAGGCATTTTCATCATTTATTCTTTTTTCTTTTTTTACGTTGCATATTTCGCAATAATTAAGGAAAAATGCAAGAGGGCGCTGCATTTTGCTGATATTCGCATTATTTCCTGTTATTTAAGTCATTTGCATCATTGAGCCTATTGCTATGCAAGGTATTGCATATTTCGCAATAATTAAGGGAAATGGTAGAGGGCGCTGCAGTTTGCTGATTATTTCCTGTGTTTTTTCGCAAAACACTGCGATTTTAGCCAGAGTAGCGTAATTCTATCACTTTCTAGGCATTGAGCCTATTGCTATGCAAGGTATTGCATATTTCGCAATAATTAAGGGAAATGGTAGAGGGCGCTGCAGTTTGCTGATTATTTCCTGTGTTTTTTTCGCAAAACACTGCGATTTTAGCCAGAGTAGCGTAATTCTATCACTTTCTAGGCATTTTCATCATTTATTCTTTTTTCTTTTTTTACGTTGCATATTTCGCAATAATTAAGGGAAAAATGCAAGAGGGCGCTGCATTTTGCTGATATTCGCATTATTTCCTGTTATTTAAGTCATTTGCATCATTGAGCCTATTGCTATGCAAGGTATTGCATATTTCGCAATAATTAAGGGAAATGGTAGAGGGCGCTGCAGTTTGCTGATTATTTCCTGTGTTTTTTTTCGCAAAACACTGCGATTTTAGCCAGAGTAGCGTAATTCTATCACTTTCTAGGCATTTTCATCATTTATTCTTTTTTCTTTTTTTACGTTGCATATTTCGCAATAATTAAGGGAAAAATGCAAGAGGGCGCTGCATTTTGCTGATATTCGCATTATTTCCTGTTATTTAAGTCATTTGCATCATTGAGCCTATTGCTATGCAAGGTATTGCATATTTCGCAATAATTAAGGGAAATGGTAGAGGGCGCTGCAGTTTGCTGATTATTTCCTGTGTTTTTTCGCAAAACACTGCGATTTTAGCCAGAGTAGCGTAATTCTATCACTTTCTAGGCATTTTCATCATTTATTCTTTTTCTTTTTTTACGTTGCATATTTCGCAATAATTAAGGGAAAAAATGCAAGAGGGCGCTGCATTTTGCTGATATTCGCATTATTTCCTGTTATTTAAGTCATTTGCATCATTGAGCCTATTGCTATGCAAGGTATTGCATATTTCGCAATAATTAAGGGAAATGGTAGAGGGCGCTGCAGTTTGCTGATTATTTCCTGTGTTTTTTCGCAAAACACTGCGATTTTAGCCAGAGTAGCGTAATTCTATCACTTTCTAGGCATTTTCATCATTTATTCTTTTTTCTTTTTTTACGTTGCATATTTCGCAATAATTAAGGGAAAAATGCAAGAGGGCGCTGCATTTTGCTGATATTCGCATTATTTCCTGTTATTTAAGTCATTTGCATCATTGAGCCTATTGCTATGCAAGGTATTGCATATTTCGCAATAATTAAGGGAAATGGTAGAGGGCGCTGCAGTTTGCTGATTATTTCCTGTGTTTTTTCGCAAAACACTGCGATTTTAGCCAGAGTAGCGTAATTCTATCACTTTCTAGGCATTTTCATCATTTATTCTTTTTCTTTTTTTACGTTGCATATTTCGCAATAATTAAGGAAAAATGCAAGAGGGCGCTGCATTTTGCTGATATTCGCATTATTTCCTGTTATTTAAGTCATTTGCATCATTGAGCCTATTGCTATGCAAGGTATTGCATATTTCGCAATAATTAAGGGAAATGGTAGAGGGCGCTGCAGTTTGCTGATTATTTCCTGTGTTTTTTCGCAAAACACTGCGATTTTAGCCAGAGTAGCGTAATTCTATCACTTTCTAGGCATTTTCATCATTTATTCTTTTTCTTTTTTTACGTTGCATATTTCGCAATAATTAAGGGAAAAATGCAAGAGGGCGCTGCATTTTGCTGATATTCGCATTATTTCCTGTTATTTAAGTCATTTGCATCATTGAGCCTATTGCTATGCAAGGTATTGCATATTTCGCAATAATTAAGGGAAACGCATAAAGGCGCTGCAGTTTGCTGATTATTTCCTGTGTTTTTTCGCAAAACACTGCGATTTTAGCCAGAGTAGCGTAATTCTATCACTTTCTAGGCATTTTCATCATTTATTCTTTTTCTTTTTTTACGTTGCATATTTCGCAATAATTAAGGGAAAAATGCAAGAGGGCGCTGCATTTTGCTGATATTCGCATTATTTCCTGTTATTTAAGTCATTTGCATCATTGAGCCTATTGCTATGCAAGGTATTGCATATTTCGCAATAATTAAGGGAAATGGTAGAGGGCGCTGCAGTTTGCTGATTATTTCCTGTGTTTTTTTCGCAAAACACTGCGATTTTAGCCAGAGTAGCGTAATTCTATCACTTTCTAGGCATTTTCATCATTTATTCTTTTTTCTTTTTTTTTACGTTGCATATTTCGCAATAATTAAGGGAAAATGCAAGAGGGCACTGCATTTTGCTGATATTCGCATTATTTCCTGTTATTTAAGTCATTTGCATCATTGAGCCTATTGCTATGCAAGGTATTGCATATTTCGCAATAATTAAGGGAAATGGTAGAGGGCGCTGCAGTTTGCTGATTATTTCCTGTGTTTTTTTCGCAAAACACTGCGATTTTAGCCAGAGTAGCGTAATTCTATCACTTTCTAGGCATTTTCATCATTTATTCTTTTTTCTTTTTTTACGTTGCATATTTCGCAATAATTAAGGGAAAAATGCAAGAGGGCGCTGCATTTTGCTGATATTCGCATTATTTCCTGTTATTTAAGTCATTTGCATCATTGAGCCTATTGCTATGCAAGGTATTGCATATTTCGCAATAATTAAGGGAAATGGTAGAGGGCGCTGCAGTTTGCTGATTATTTCCTGTGTTTTTTTCCGCAAAACACTGCGATTTTAGCCAGAGTAGCGTAATTCTATCACTTTCTAGGCATTTTCATCATTTATTCTTTTTTTTTTTTTACGTTGCATATTTCGCAATAATTAAGGGAAAAATGCAAGAGGGCGCTGCATTTTGCTGATATTCGCATTATTTCCTGTTATTTAAGTCATTTGCATCATTGAGCCTATTGCTATGCAAGGTATTGCATATTTCGCAATAATTAAGGGAAATGGTAGAGGGCGCTGCAGTTTGCTGATTATTTCCTGTGTTTTTTTCGCAAAACACTGCGATTTTAGCCAGAGTAGCGTAATTCTATCACTTTCTAGGCATTTTCATCATTTATTCTTTTTTCTTTTTTTACGTTGCATATTTCGCAATAATTAAGGGAAAAATGCAAGAGGGCGCTGCATTTTGCTGATATTCGCATTATTTCCTGTTATTTAAGTCATTTGCATCATTGAGCCTATTGCTATGCAAGGTATTGCATATTTCGCAATAATTAAGGGAAATGGTAGAGGGCGCTGCAGTTTGCTGATTATTTCCTGTGTTTTTTTTCGCAAAACACTGCGATTTTAGCCAGAGTAGCGTAATTCTATCACTTTCTAGGCATTTTCATCATTTATTCTTTTTTTTTTTTTACGTTGCATATTTCGCAATAATTAAGGGAAAAATGCAAGAGGGCGCTGCATTTTGCTGATATTCGCATTATTTCCTGTTATTTAAGTCATTTGCATCATTGAGCCTATTGCTATGCAAGGTATTGCATATTTCGCAATAATTAAGGGAAATGGTAGAGGGCGCTGCAGTTTGCTGATTATTTCCTGTGTTTTTTCGCAAAACACTGCGATTTTAGCCAGAGTAGCGTAATTCTATCACTTTCTAGGCATTTTCATCATTTATTCTTTTTTCTTTTTTTACGTTGCATATTTCGCAATAATTAAGGGAAAAATGCAAGAGGGCGCTGCATTTTGCTGATATTCGCATTATTTCCTGTTATTTAAGTCATTTGCATCATTGAGCCTATTGCTATGCAAGGTATTGCATATTTCGCAATAATTAAGGGAAATGGTAGAGGGCGCTGCAGTTTGCTGATTATTTCCTGTGTTTTTTCGCAAAACACTGCGATTTTAGCCAGAGTAGCGTAATTCTATCACTTTCTAGGCATTTTCATCATTTATTCTTTTTTTTTTTTACGTTGCATATTTCGCAATAATTAAGGGAAAAATGCAAGAGGGCGCTGCATTTTGCTGATATTCGCATTATTTCCTGTTATTTAAGTCATTTGCATCATTGAGCCTATTGCTATGCAAGGTATTGCATATTTCGCAATAATTAAGGGAAATGGTAGAGGGCGCTGCAGTTTGCTGATTATTTCCTGTGTTTTTTCGCAAAACACTGCGATTTTAGCCAGAGTAGCGTAATTCTATCACTTTCTAGGCATTTTCATCATTTATTCTTTTTCTTTTTTTACGTTGCATATTTCGCAATAATTAAGGGAAAAATGCAAGAGGGCGCTGCATTTTGCTGATATTCGCATTATTTCCTGTTATTTAAGTCATTTGCATCATTGAGCCTATTGCTATGCAAGGTATTGCATATTTCGCAATAATTAAGGGAAATGGTAGAGGGCGCTGCAGTTTGCTGATTATTTCCTGTGTTTTTTCGCAAAACACTGCGATTTTAGCCAGAGTAGCGTAATTCTATCACTTTCTAGGCATTTTCATCATTTATTCTTTTTTTTTTTTTACGTTGCATATTTCGCAATAATTAAGGGAAAAATGCAAGAGGGCGCTGCATTTTGCTGATATTCGCATTATTTCCTGTTATTTAAGTCATTTGCATCATTGAGCCTATTGCTATGCAAGGTATTGCATATTTCGCAATAATTAAGGGAAATGGTAGAGGGCGCTGCAGTTTGCTGATTATTTCCTGTGTTTTTTCGCAAAACACTGCGATTTTAGCCAGAGTAGCGTAATTCTATCACTTTCTAGGCATTTTCATCATTTATTCTTTTTTCTTTTTTTACGTTGCATATTTCGCAATAATTAAGGGAAAAATGCAAGAGGGCGCTGCATTTTGCTGATATTCGCATTATTTCCTGTTATTTAAGTCATTTGCATCATTGAGCCTATTGCTATGCAAGGTATTGCATATTTCGCAATAATTAAGGGAAATGGTAGAGGGCGCTGCAGTTTGCTGATTATTTCCTGTGTTTTTTTCGCAAAACACTGCGATTTTAGCCAGAGTAGCGTAATTCTATCACTTTCTAGGCATTTTCATCATTTATTCTTTTTTCTTTTTTTACGTTGCATATTTCGCAATAATTAAGGGAAAATGCAAGAGGGCGCTGCATTTTGCTGATATTCGCATTATTTCCTGTTATTTAAGTCATTTGCATCATTGAGCCTATTGCTATGCAAGGTATTGCATATTTCGCAATAATTAAGGGAAATGGTAGAGGGCGCTGCAGTTTGCTGATTATTTCCTGTGTTTTTTTCGCAAAACACTGCGATTTTAGCCAGAGTAGCGTAATTCTATCACTTTCTAGGCATTTTCATCATTTATTCTTTTTTTTTTTTTACGTTGCATATTTCGCAATAATTAAGGGAAAAATGCAAGAGGGCGCTGCATTTTGCTGATATTCGCATTATTTCCTGTTATTTAAGTCATTTGCATCATTGAGCCTATTGCTATGCAAGGTATTGCATATTTCGCAATAATTAAGGGAAATGGTAGAGGGCGCTGCAGTTTGCTGATTATTTCCTGTGTTTTTTTCGCAAAACACTGCGATTTTAGCCAGAGTAGCGTAATTCTATCACTTTCTAGGCATTTTCATCATTTATTCTTTTTTTTACGTTGCATATTTCGCAATAATTAAAGGAAAATGCAAGAGGCGCTGCATTTTGCTGATATTCGCATTATTTCCTGTTATTTAAGTCATTTGCATCATTGAGCCTATTGCTATGCAAGGTATTGCATATTTCGCAATAATTAAGGGAAATGGTAGAGGGCGCTGCAGTTTGCTGATTATTTCCTGTGTTTTTTTTCGCAAAACACTGCGATTTAGGCCAGAGTAGCGTAATTCTATCACTTTCTAGGCATTTTCATCATTTTTTTTTTTTTTTTTTTACGTTGCATATTTCGCAATAATTAAGGGAAAAATGCAAGAGGGCGCTGCATTTTGCTGATATTCGCATTATTTCCTGTTATTTAAGTCATTTGCATCATTGAGCCTATTGCTATGCAAGGTATTGCATATTTCGCAATAATTAAGGAGATGGTACAGGGCGCTGCAGTTTGCTGATTATTTCCTGTGTTTTTTCGCAAAACACTGCGATTTTAGCCAGAGTAGCGTAATTCTATCACTTTCTAGGCATTTTCATCATTTATTCTTTTTCTTTTTTTACGTTGCATATTTCGCAATAATTAAGGGAAAATGCAAGAGGGCGCTGCATTTTGCTGATATTCGCATTATTTCCTGTTATTTAAGTCATTTGCATCATTGAGCCTATTGCTATGCAAGGTATTGCATATTTCGCAATAATTAAGGGAAATGGTAGAGGGCGCTGCAGTTTGCTGATTATTTCCTGTGTTTTTTCGCAAAACACTGCGATTTTAGCCAGAGTAGCGTAATTCTATCACTTTCTAGGCATTTTCATCATTTATTCTTTTTTCTTTTTTTACGTTGCATATTTCGCAATAATTAAGGGAAAAATGCAAGAGGGCGCTGCATTTTGCTGATATTCGCATTATTTCCTGTTATTTAAGTCATTTGCATCATTGAGCCTATTGCTATGCAAGGTATTGCATATTTCGCAATAATTAAGGGAAATGGTAGAGGGCGCTGCAGTTTGCTGATTATTTCCTGTGTTTTTTCGCAAAACACTGCGATTTTAGCCAGAGTAGCGTAATTCTATCACTTTCTAGGCATTTTCATCATTTATTCTTTTTTCTTTTTTTACGTTGCATATTTCGCAATAATTAAGGGAAAAATGCAAGAGGGCGCTGCATTTTGCTGATATTCGCATTATTTCCTGTTATTTAAGTCATTTGCATCATTGAGCCTATTGCTATGCAAGGTATTGCATATTTCGCAATAATTAAGGGAAATGGTAGAGGGCGCTGCAGTTTGCTGATTATTTCCTGTGTTTTTTTCGCAAAACACTGCGATTTTAGCCAGAGTAGCGTAATTCTATCACTTTCTAGGCATTTTCATCATTTATTCTTTTTTCTTTTTTTACGTTGCATATTTCGCAATAATTAAGGGAAAAATGCAAGAGGGCGCTGCATTTTGCTGATATTCGCATTATTTCCTGTTATTTAAGTCATTTGCATCATTGAGCCTATTGCTATGCAAGGTATTGCATATTTCGCAATAATTAAGGGAAATGGTAGAGGGCGCTGCAGTTTGCTGATTATTTCCTGTGTTTTTTTCGCAAAACACTGCGATTTTAGCCAGAGTAGCGTAATTCTATCACTTTCTAGGCATTTTCATCATTTATTCTTTTTTCTTTTTTTACGTTGCATATTTCGCAATAATTAAGGGAAAAATGCAAGAGGGCGCTGCATTTTGCTGATATTCGCATTATTTCCTGTTATTTAAGTCATTTGCATCATTGAGCCTATTGCTATGCAAGGTATTGCATATTTCGCAATAATTAAGGGAAATGGTAGAGGGCGCTGCAGTTTGCTGATTATTTCCTGTGTTTTTTCGCAAAACACTGCGATTTTAGCCAGAGTAGCGTAATTCTATCACTTTCTAGGCATTTTCATCATTTATTCTTTTTTCTTTTTTTACGTTGCATATTTCGCAATAATTAAGGGAAAAATGCAAGAGGGCGCTGCATTTTGCTGATATTCGCATTATTTCCTGTTATTTAAGTCATTTGCATCATTGAGCGCAATAATTAAGGGAAAGCATTGAGCCTATTGCTATGCAAGGTATTGCATATTTCGCAATAATTAAGGGAAATGGTAGAGGGCGCTGCAGTTTGCTGATTATTTCCTGTGTTTTTTCGCAAAACACTGCGATTTTAGCCAGAGTAGCGTAATTCTATCACTTTCTAGGCATTTTCATCATTTATTCTTTTTTCTTTTTTACGTTGCATATTTCGCAATAATTAAGGGAAAAATGCAAGAGGGCGCTGCATTTTGCTGATATTCGCATTATTTCCTGTTATTTAAGTCATTTGCATCATTGAGCCTATTGCTATGCAAGGTATTGCATATTTCGCAATAATTAAGGGAAATGGTAGAGGGCGCTGCAGTTTGCTGATTATTTCCTGTGTTTTTTTCGCAAAACACTGCGATTTTAGCCAGAGTAGCGTAATTCTATCACTTTCTAGGCATTTTCATCATTATTCTTTTTTCTTTTTTTACGTTGCATATTTCGCAATAATTAAGGGAAAAATGCAAGAGGGCGCTGCATTTTGCTGATATTCGCATTATTTCCTGTTATTTAAGTCATTTGCATCATTGAGCCTATTGCTATGCAAGGTATTGCATATTTCGCAATAATTAAGGGAAATGGTAGAGGGCGCTGCAGTTTGCTGATTATTTCCTGTGTTTTTTTCGCAAAACACTGCGATTTTAGCCAGAGTAGCGTAATTCTATCACTTTCTAGGCATTGAGCCTATTGCTATGCAAGGTATTGCATATTTCGCAATAATTAAGGGAAATGGTAGAGGGCGCTGCAGTTTGCTGATTATTTCCTGTGTTTTTTTTCGCAAAACACTGCGATTTTAGCCAGAGTAGCGTAATTCTATCACTTTCTAGGCATTTTCATCATTTATTCTTTTTTCTTTTTTTACGTTGCATATTTCGCAATAATTAAGGAAAAATGCAAGAGGGCGCTGCATTTTGCTGATATTCGCATTATTTCCTGTTATTTAAGTCATTTGCATCATTGAGCCTATTGCTATGCAAGGTATTGCATATTTCGCAATAATTAAGGGAAATGGTAGAGGGCGCTGCAGTTTGCTGATTATTTCCTGTGTTTTTTCGCAAAACACTGCGATTTTAGCCAGAGTAGCGTAATTCTATTGTAGTGTTTCACTAATACCCATCGGGTTATTCATTTCATATCATGTAATTTTAAATCAATTGGGGTAGCCAATATAGCTTATCAAAGGTTATGTTAGAAATGCAAATAAAAGGTCTACATTTATTAAATAAAAATGAGCAAACAAGAACATAAAAGAACAGAAATTAGAATTGACATAAAAGCAACTGAACATAAAAGGGAAATACTAAAACTGAACAAAAAGCACAAAAGTAAAACTGAACAAAATAAGCAATACTAAAATGAAATAAAAATAAGCACTAAAAACGGTCCAGCATAACAAGTTTAAATACTATTAAAACAAAGCATTATTCTTCAAATAATGTCCGCCCTTTTGCCTTGTAATCCAAAATCAACACTCTACTTAACTTAGTAAAACTGGAGGGTAAGGTGGGCCTTGCAGTGCAAATCCAGAGGCTAGCACGTAAAAAGAGTATCTGCCGTTTTCTTAAAAATATGGCGACGATGTCAACAATGGCAATCGCCAGAGGCGATTGCCTAGCCTCTGGTTCGATTTTACTTTAAAAAATAATTACTAAAACCCTTTAAATACTTCTTATTAGCTGGACCTTACAAACACGAAGTTAAAACCTAAACAAATAAAGCTATAAAATACCATACGAACATTAAAAGTGCAAAAGTAAAGGACAAAAATAAAATCATTTAAAAGAAATTAAACGAAACAAAAGGAACATAAAAAAGTGCATAGATGAAATAAAAGAATGAATTACATAGAACTTATTAAAATGAACTTTTAAAAAATACGCTACAAAATAAATAAAAGGTGACGTTAAAACTGGCAAGTCACGTGGTCACCCCGACTTAACGCTCCTTGCGAGGGACAGAACAGAAATCTAGGGGGCAGTACCAAGTTTTGGGGTTACTAAAGTAAATATAGGTCACTACAACTACCCCCGGGCAATGGAGTCCGAAGCTGCCGGCTAGCGAAAAATTACGAGGGATTCTACTCGCAATTGTCCCTCTCAAGCTGACCAGAGCCCACCCTAGGATTGGCAGGTGCTTTGGCGCGGGCAACAAGATACAAGCAGGAATTCGCTTGGCAGCGTAGGACTAGAAAAGCTGCTCCCAGCAAGCAGGTCTGAAGCACATGCAGTCACATTCAAACAGGACAGGGTCTGAAAAGTAGGGTGCAGTTTAGGGACACAAGGACAGGCAGGAGTTAATCAAAGAGAGCATGCTCTGTTTATAGTACAAGAAAGTTTTTATACTGGATCGACGACCTGGAAACCTGGTAAAACTCTCATAAAACTTTCATAAAACTCATAAAACTTTCATAAAACTCATAAAACTTTCATAAAACTAAAATAAGCACGTCATTCATAAGTACTTAAACTGCACCAAATACTTCCACGGCCAAAACCTTAAAGAACAAAAATATACATGAATGAAATAAAACAGATCAAGACAATATTAAATGGAGAAACAAATAAAAGTGAAAAGCTTCAACACCAGCAGAACAGCACACTGCAGATAATACTCTCTGGAAAAGGGTCAGGCAACATTTCACCATCACTGACACTGAGTGGTCACTTATTTGCACTAAACACTATGCCACTGCTTTCCTTATCTGTCATTATCTAGGACACACATGGAGTCTTTTCTTCTCCATCTTCACCGGTACAGCATGGAAAACTATGCTCAGGAGCACAAGCTGCTAATAAAGCCACTGACATAGGATCCTCAACTTCATCTGGGTCATCTGCATCAAGGTCCATTTCCTCATGAGGCAAGTGTAACTCATGTGTTGGAAAGTAGGGTTTAATGTAGTTAATATGAGCCTTCCGTTCACGAGATTCACCATATAAATTTCTCACTAGAAACACAACAGGTCCCAACTTCTTGATTACACGGGCAGGCCCTTCCCAACGTGGTGAAAGGGTGTTCGTGCGCCTGTGCAACTTAGTGAGGACTAGTGATCCTTCCTTTAAAGACAGTGATCTTCTCACCTTCTTATCATAGTCTTTAGTCCATACGGTGCGAGCTCTTCTACTTGCTTCCTGAGCAGCAGCCCAAGCTAATTGCAATTTATGCCGTAAGATCTCTGGGGTAGCGTCATCATACACCGGTTTCAAAGTCATCCCTATTGGTATATCCACAGCATGACCCTGAAATAAGTGCAATGGTTGATCCATCACCGATCGATGAATTGAAGTGTTCAGTGCAAACCTTACCTGGGGAAGGATATCATCCCAGAAGTAGGTTGCATGGTCACATAGAGCAGTCAGTGCCTCCTTCACCACCCTGTTGGTTCTTTCAACCATACCATTAGATTTAGGGTTATATGGCACTGTAATCTTAAATTTGATCTTGAGCTCTCGGCACACAGCAGCTAGAAGCTGGTTATTAAATTCAGCTCCTCCATCTGCCTGCAACTCCAAAGGAGAACCATAAACGGTTATAAAATTATCAATGATAGCTGTGGCAATAGTCTCAGATCTCTTATCTGGGAGCGGAACTAGCTCCACAAATCGGGACAACTGATCTACTATCACTAAAACATAAATATTTCCCTTCTCAGTAAGGGGTAGCTGGATCAGGTCTGCCGATACTCTCTCAAGAGGGCGTGACACTTCTGGTGCAGCAGCAAGTGGGGCATTTCTAGAGGAATGTCCTTTCTTTAACTGGCAGTTTTGGCAGGATTTGACAAACTTCTTTGTGTAAGACAGCATATTCTGAAAGAAGAACAAAGATTTTAGTTTGTTATATGTCCTAAAGATTCCAGGATGGGCGGCCAGGGGCGAGGCATGTGAAAGACGTAAGGCAGAGTCCCTCAGATGTCTAGGAACAACAACACGTCGGAGAATCTTATCACTCGACTCTTGTAAATGATAGAGTACTCCATTGGCCATCTCAAACTCTGCTAAAGAAGCGGGCAACTTGGTTGATGGTACTGGGCCTCCCTCTAAGTATTTGATGGCCAGTTGCCAGGTAGGGTCCTTCACCTGTTCACTCCTCAAGACTGCAGGGTCATTATTCTCTAGAATCTCTGCTGCGGCAATGGTAGCTGTTGTGGCTCGTGAGATCATATCTGGAACATGATGAAACGTCCCCTTTTTGTACAAAATGTCAAAGTTGTAGTGCTGTAGTTCTATGCACCATCGTGACATCCTAGGACTTTTAGTCTTTCTTGTAAAAACATATACAAGGGGTCGGTGATCTGTGTAAACAGTGAACTTACGCCCATACACATAAGGATCAAAAGCCCTTACCGCCTCTACAACAGCAAGTGCCTCGCTGTCCGTTGCACTATAGCGGGATTCTGCCCCATTTTTCTTCCTCGAGAAGTATGCCACAGCATGTGGCACACCCTGAGAGTCTTGCTGCATCAGACATGCTCCAATGGCAACTTTGGAGGCATCACAGTGAATCTGGAAATCCTTGTTATAGTCAGGATTTTGTAGAGCAGGAGCTGAAATCAGAGCAGATTTCAGATTATCATGGCATTCCTGTGTCCAGAGAAATTTGGTGTTCTTTCTGGTCAAACATGTAAGTGGAGCAGCTATTTTAGCAAATCCAGCAATATGCCGTCTAAAAAATCCAGCCGCACCTAGGAATCTGCGGACACCCTTCACATCTTTTGGCCGGCTCATCTCTGCAATGGCTTGCAACTTCTCAGGATTAGGTCGTATGCCTTCAGCTGAAACTTCAAATCCTAGGAACTTAAACTTCCGCACACCAATATCACATTTATTAGGATTTAAACATAATCCTGCTTTGTGCAATAGTGAAAGCGTCTCATCCAGGTGCATTAGGTGCTCATCCATGTTCCTACTAAAAATGACCACATCGTCCAAATATGCAGCTGTATGACGACCTAAAACAGAGGATATAACCATATTAATTGTTCTTTGGAAGGTTTGCGGGGCAGTCTTTAGTCCATATGGCATACGGTTAAATTGCCACACTCTTGCTCCATCACTGAATGCCGTTTTCGGACGATCTGTAGGTTCAACAGGGATGGCCCAATATGCTGAACGAGCATCCAATGAAGTGAAAATACAGCTCTGATGGAGATCATCAATAACCTGCTGGATTTGGGGAAGTGGATAAGAATCAAAGGTAGTTAAGGCGTTTATAGTCCTGAAATCCACACAAAACCTAACTGTTCCATCCTTCTTTCTTACCAGTACAACAGGTGAGAGCCATGGACTTGTCGAAGGCTCAATGACACCTGCCTTAGCCATTGCATCACATTGCTCACGGATTGTGTTACGTGCAGTTTGTGGTAGTCTCCACTGTCTTGTAACAGTAGGTAGTGCATCACCTGTAGGAATATGGTGGGTTATTCCAGGAATGGTTCCTATGGCCATAGTATCAGATGTGAAGAGCCCAGAAAACTTTTGCAATAGACCTTGTATCCTTGATCTATCTGGTTCGCTCAAATGATCCAGAGGGGGTAACCTCTCAGAAGTACCATCTTTAGCAGGAGCAAGAAGGTTGGTAAGTGCTGGGGCCGTAACAGCACCAGCCTGCAATTCACCAATCACGGTAGCACCAGTCTGTGTGGTTATATTTCCAGGTAGTTCTGTGGACACAAAGGAATCACTATCCTCATTTCCTGGCTGGGCATGCAGATTCTCTTCTGGCAAGGGATCAAAGTTGAAATCCGGGAAAACATCAAAATCGTCTGAACCATATCCAAAATCTAGTTGTCCATAATGTTCATCAAATTCATCATCCTCAAAAGTAAATTCTTCATCTAGAACCTCGGTGCTCATCACAAACTTACTTGATGTACCGACTGGGCATTTGAGAGTGTCTGGCTTTGTAGAGGAGTCAACATTTGAGCGGCTGTGGATAGGTGATGCGGCACTGGGTGGAACAGCAACAGGTAAGCGGTCATCAGGCGGAGCGGCAACAGGTAAGCGGTCATCAGGCGGAGCGGCAACAGGTAAGTGGTCATCAGGCGGAGCGGCAACAGGTAAGCGGTCATCAGGCGGAGCGGCAACAGGTAAGCGGTCATCAGGCGGAGTGGCAACAGGTAAGTCATCATCTGGTGTTATAAGGGATTGAACATCAGACAAGGTTGCAAGCAATGTGCCCCCTTTCAATCTCAGTGGTTTATTGCTTGTATTAATAACCCAAAGAGGTATAATGCCGTTGGTTGGGGCAACTACAGTTTTTGGCATAATAATTGTATCACCTGACGGTTCAACCAGAAGTGTTGGTGACTTGGCAAAGTCAGGAGGTACTTTAGCTGGGACAAATCTTCCTGCCTTTGGTTGGATTGTGATGGATGAACATACTCGAGCTTTAGGAGTGTCTTTGGCAATTTTTGAAGTGATTCCGGGGGTACCTTTGCTTACAACGGTAATCTGGAGGCTTGGACAGTCTGTAAATAGAACAGGGAGCTTAACTCCATCAAATAAAAGGAAGTTCTGAGGAGGGAATTTCTTATGCACTAGTGCATGGCTTGCGCGTCTCAGGACATCCATGCCGATGAGCATATCACCCGGAAAGTTAATGCCATTGACGACACACACTCGATGTGAAAAGGATTTGTCCACGTTAAGTTGAATCCGAACATCAGACTCTCCAATTACATTAAGCTCCTTCCCAGACACACCTGCAAGTAGCTTCCGAGATTCATGGATCTGCTTTAAATGGATCTTATTACGTATAGATGCTTTTAGGAGCGTAACTTCACTGCCAGTATCTATCAAGCATCGCAATCTTATACCATTTACCTGTACATTGACCATGGGTCTTCCTGCCTTACTCTTGGATACATTCCTACTTCGAGCCCGTTGGCAAGGTGTCAGGGTCAGTACGGACTCGCTCTCTGGCCTGACTTTCTGTAAAGGGACAATTTCTCCGACCATGTCCAGCTTCTCCACATCGCCAACAGACAAAACCCTTAGGTTTTTCATGGCAATCACGTGTCGTGTGTCCTCTTTGACGATGGAATGCACAGTATGGGCGGTCTCCAACTGCAGCTGTTGTTACCTCAGGTGAACCTGTATGATGGAGAGAAGTTGAGATGGGAGTAAACTTATATCTGGAACTACCAGATCTAGCTCTCTGACGAATACTCCAAACACGGGTCACTACAGCGGCAAGATCTTCTAAAGTACCATTTTCTTGGCCAGCAACACTTTCTTGCAACCAAAATGGCAAAGCTTCAACAAAAGTTCTCCTAATAAGTTCTTTAGGCTTATCAGTTATGCCCGGTAAATCTCGCCAGCCAGACAATACAGCACCTTCAATTTCCAGTAGCAAATCTTGAGGACTTTGGTGTTCACGCAGCCGCTTGTCTGAAAGTTGACGGAGAAATTCTGAGGCAGTTGTGGTGCCGCAAAACTTATGCCTAATGCGTAAAGAAAACTGCTGCCAGTCAACTATACCATCAAAAAGTGTTGAATTAATTACCCTTTCTGCATTCCCGCGGCAATGGATCCTTGCAGCTCTAATTCTAGAGGCATCACCGGCCAGCTGCAACTCGATCTGACGAATCCAGTGATCTACCTCATTATTCCTTTGTAGAGGATTGGAAGCGGGCGTTTTTGCCTCAAACAATGGGATGTGTGCACGAGGTTCAGCAAACGTCATTGGAGCTAAAGTGGCATGCTGAGGTGGGAATCTAGGCAATAGGTTCCCCAGTATCTGAGGGTCAGGTCTATTATTACTGGAATTAGTTCGAATTACAGTTTGAGGGCTTTGGGCCTCCTCAGGATCCCGTTCGTCTTCATGATCCGACTCAAAGTCTGTATCAGTGACAGACTGCAGAGGCTCACGGGCTGGATCTGTGACCTGTCTATTGACAATCTGCCGTAATGCAGCACACTCTGTAGCTAAGTTATCATTTCGGCTGTGCATTTCCCTTACCTCAGAACGCAACTCTCTCATCTGACTAACTAAGTCCTCTAAAAGAGCTTGCATGGGTTGCTGTGCTTGGATTGGTGCCAATTGGGCACTTGCTCCCTCAGGTTCTCCCTGAGACTCATCTCGCTGACTGTTACGTGTCGTCATTGTTCCCTTCTTCTTGCTCGGCTCACCCATATTCCGTCACCAAAAGCTGTCAGAGGGATTAGTTTATATGGAAATGTAATAAAAAAAAATCAGCACGAACTGCATGTAGGAGATCAGCAAACCTGAAACAATTATCGTTCTTTAATTTTCCTTGGTTTTGCTCACTGCCTGCCTCATTTAATTAGCACCTTTTCGATGGCACTGGAGCTGCTGCCTTGAAAGAAAACTTACAAAAGGATCATGCCTACAATTACAACCTACAAAAGAAAAATGTTACAACACCAGGATTATACAGGAACACTTTCAAAGTTCATGGGCATCACAAATGTATAACAAACGAAATGCATAAAATGGATTAGAGTAAAAGTCAGTCACAAAATACACAAAGTAATAACTTAGGGTAAAACATTACAAAATCATAAAACATTACAAAATCATAAAACAATCAAAATAAAAAAGACCAAAGCAAAAATACAAATATACACCACAACATAACTTATTTAAAACATGCAAGGTAATAAAATTAAACGAAACACAAAACGTGGACATACTTGGAATGAAATACTGTAAAACCAAAAGAAAATACAAAACGAAAACATAAAATTCATTAAAAACTGAACATAAAACAATGTGCAATGTTACATAAAACAAAAACTCAATAAAACCAGTTGTTGCATGATTACAACTAAAAGTGCGGTCAGATACTCAAAACAAACAACTAAAAACCGGCTCTGGAACCGTCGACCAAGCAAACTGCAAATCCCCAAGCTGCCACCATTATTTGGGTTGTAGTGTTTCACTAATACCCATCGGGTTATTCATTTCATATCATGTAATTTTAAATCAATTGGGGTAGCCAATATAGCTTATCAAAGGTTATGTTAGAAATGCAAATAAAAGGTCTACATTTATTAAATAAAAATGAGCAAACAAGAACATAAAAGAACAGAAATTAGAATTGACATAAAAGCAACTGAACATAAAAGGGAAATACTAAAACTGAACAAAAAGCACAAAAGTAAAACTGAACAAAATAAGCAATACTAAAATGAAATAAAAATAAGCACTAAAAACGGTCCAGCATAACAAGTTTAAATACTATTAAAACAAAGCATTATTCTTCAAATAATGTCCGCCCTTTTGCCTTGTAATCCAAAATCAACACTCTACTTAACTTAGTAAAACTGGAGGGTAAGGTGGGCCTTGCAGTGCAAATCCAGAGGCTAGCACGTAAAAAGAGTATCTGCCGTTTTCTTAAAAATATGGCGACGATGTCAACAATGGCAATCGCCAGAGGCGATTGCCTAGCCTCTGGTTCGATTTTACTTTAAAAAATAATTACTAAAACCCTTTAAATACTTCTTATTAGCTGGACCTTACAAACACGAAGTTAAAACCTAAACAAATAAAGCTATAAAATACCATACGAACATTAAAAGTGCAAAAGTAAAGGACAAAAATAAAATCATTTAAAAGAAATTAAACGAAACAAAAGGAACATAAAAAAGTGCATAGATGAAATAAAAGAATGAATTACATAGAACTTATTAAAATGAACTTTTAAAAAATACGCTACAAAATAAATAAAAGGTGACGTTAAAACTGGCAAGTCACGTGGTCACCCCGACTTAACGCTCCTTGCGAGGGACAGAACAGAAATCTAGGGGGCAGTACCAAGTTTTGGGGTTACTAAAGTAAATATAGGTCACTACACTATCACTTTCTAGGCATTGAGCCTATTGCTATGCAAGGTATTGCATATTTCGCAATAATTAAGGGAAATGGTAGAGGGCGCTGCAGTTTGCTGATTATTTCCTGTGTTTTTTCGCAAAACACTGCGATTTTAGCCAGAGTAGCGTAATTCTATCACTTTCTAGGCATTTTCATCATTTATTCTTTTTTCTTTTTTTACGTTGCATATTTCGCAATAATTAAGGGAAAAATGCAAGAGGGCGCTGCATTTTGCTGATATTCGCATTATTTCCTGTTATTTAAGTCATTTGCATCATTGAGCCTATTGCTATGCAAGGTATTGCATATTTCGCAATAATTAAGGGAAATGGTAGAGGGCGCTGCAGTTTGCTGATTATTTCCTGTGTTTTTTCGCAAAACACTGCGATTTTAGCCAGAGTAGCGTAATTCTATCACTTTCTAGGCATTTTCATCATTTATTCTTTTTCTTTTTTTACGTTGCATATTTCGCAATAATTAAGGGAAAATGCAAGAGGGCGCTGCATTTTGCTGATATTCGCATTATTTCCTGTTATTTAAGTCATTTGCATCATTGAGCCTATTGCTATGCAAGGTATTGCATATTTCGCAATAATTAAGGGAAATGGTAGAGGGCGCTGCAGTTTGCTGATTATTTCCTGTGTTTTTTCGCAAAACACTGCGATTTTAGCCAGAGTAGCGTAATTCTATCACTTTCTAGGCATTTTCATCATTTATTCTTTTTTTTTTTTACGTTGCATATTTCGCAATAATTAAGGAAAATGCAAGAGGGCGCTGCATTTTGCTGATATTCGCATTATTTCCTGTTATTTAAGTCATTTGCATCATTGAGCCTATTGCTATGCAAGGTATTGCATATTTCGCAATAATTAAGGGAATGGTAGAGGGCGCTGCAGTTTGCTGATTATTTCCTGTTTTTTCTCAAAACACTGCGATTTTAGCCAGAGTAGCGTAATTCTATCACTTTCTAGGCATTTTCATCATTTATTCTTTTTTCTCTGCGATTTTAGCCAGAGTAGCGTAATTCTATCACTTTCTAGGCATTATCATTTATTCTTTTTTCCTTTTTTACGTTGCATATTTCGCAATAATTAAGGGAAAAATGCAAGAGGGCGCTGCATTTTGCTGATATTCGCATTATTTCCTGTTATTTAAGTCATTTGCATCATTGAGCCTATTGCTATGCAAGGTATTGCATATTTCGCAATAATTAAGGGAAATGGTAGAGGGCGCTGCAGTTTGCTGATTATTTCCTGTGTGTTTTTTTTTCGCAAAACACTGCGATTTTAGCCAGAGTAGCGTAATTCTATCACTTTCTATCGCTTTTCATCATTTATTCTTTTTTTTTTTTACGTTGCATATTTCGCAATAATTAAGGGAAAAATGCAAGAGGGCGCTGCATTTTGCTGATATTCGCATTATTTCCTGTTATTTAAGTCATTTGCATCATTGAGCCTATTGCTATGCAAGGTATTGCATATTTCGCAATAATTAAGGGAAATGGTAGAGGGCGCTGCAGTTTGCTGATTATTTCCCTTTGTTTTTTTTTCGCAAAACACTGCGATTTTAGCCAGAGTAGCGTAATTCTATCACTTTCTAGGCATTTTCATCATTTCCACTTCTTTCTTTCTATACGATGCTTTTTTCGCCAATATTAATGAAAAATGCAAGAGGGCGCTGCATTTTGCTGATATCGCATTATTTCTGTTATTTAAGTCATTTGCATCATTGAGCCTATTGCTATGCAAGGTATTGCATATTTCGCATTATATTAAGGGAAGGTAGAGGGTGCTGCAGTTTCCTGATTATTTCCTGTGTTTTTTTCGCAAAACACTGCGATTTTAGCCAGAGTAGCGTAATTCTATCACTTTCTAGGTATTTTCATCATTTATTCTTTTTTCTTTTCTTACGTTGCATATTTCGCAATAATTAAGGGAAAAATGCAAGTGGGCGCTGCATTTTGCTGATATTCGCATTATTTCCTTTTATTTAAGTCATTTGCATCATTGAGCCTATTGCTATGCAAGGTATTGCATATTTCGCAATAATTAAGGGAAAAGGTAGAGGGCGCTGCAGGCGCTGCCGTTTGCTGATTATTTCTGTGTTTTTTTCGCAAAACACTGCGATTTTAGCCAGAGTAGCGTAATTCTATCACTTTCTAGGCATTTCAACATTTATTCTTTTTCTTTTTTACGTTGCATATTCGCAATAATTAAGGAAAATGCAAGAGGGCGCTGCATTTTGCTGATATTCGCATTATTTCCTGTTATTTAAGTCATTGCATCATTGAGCCTATTGCTATGCAAGGTATTGCATATTTCGCAATATAAGGGAAATCGGTAGAGCTGCAGTTTGCTGATTATTTCCTGTTTTTTGCAAAACACTGCGATTTTAGCCAGAGTAGCGTAATTCTATCACTTTCTAGGCGTTTCTCATTTATTTTTTCTTTTTTTACGTTGCATATTTGCAATAATTAGGGAAAAATGCAAGATGGCGCTGCATTTCGCTGGATATTGATATTTTCTGTTATTTAGTCATTTGCATCATGAGCTATTGCTATGCAAGGTATTGCATATTTCGCAATAATTAAGGGAAATGGTAGAGGGCGCTGCAGTTTGCTGATTATTTCCTGTGTTTTTTCGCAAAACACTGCGATTTTAGCCAGAGTAGCGTAATTCTATCACTTTCTAGGCATTTTCATCATTTATTCTTTTTTCTTTTTTTACGTTGCATATTTCGCAATAATTAAGGGAAATGCAAGAGGGCGCTGCATTTTGCTGATATTCGCATTATTTCCTGTTATTTAAGTCATTTGCATCATTGAGCCTATTGCTATGCAAGGTATTGCATATTTCGCAATAATTAAGGGAAATGGTAGAGGGCGCTGCAGTTTGCTGATTATTTCCTGTTTTTTTTTCGCAAAACACTGCGATTTTAGCCAGAGTAGCGTAATTCTATCACTTTCTAGGCATTTTCATCATTTATTCTTTTTTTTTTTACGTTGCATATTTCGCAATAATTAAGGGAAAAATGCAAGAGGGCGCTGCATTTTGCTGATATTCGCATTATTTCCTGTTATTTAAGTCATTTGCATCATTGAGCCTATTGCTATGCAAGGTATTGCATATTTCGCAATAATTAAGGAAAATGGTAGAGGGCGCTGCAGTTTGCTGATTATTTCCTGTGTTTTTTCGCAAAACACTGCGATTTTAGCCAGAGTAGCGTAATTCTATCACTTTCTAGGCATTTTCATCATTTATTCTTTTTTCTTTTTTTACGTTGCATATTTCGCAATAATTAAGGGAAAAATGCAAGAGCGCGCTGATTTTGCTGATATTCGCATTATTTCCTGTTATTTAAGTCATTTGCATCATTGAGCCTATTGCATGCAAGGTTATCGCATATTTGCAATAATTAAGGGAAATGGTGAGGGGCTGTAGTAGATGCGGGACGCCCTATACCGTGGCGAATAGGCGTAGTGCCGCTTGATTACCAAATTGACGTCCTGCCTACCACTAAATGTAGTGTGCAGATATACTTAAATGACAGTGCAATGGTCAATGCCAAATGAGTATAATATGGTAGATGTGTGATGATGAGTATATGCATAGATTAGCCCGCTTGGCACGGTCACTCTTCCTTTGCTGCCACCACCCAGTTATACGTCTGGGAACGTCATGTGTGTGTGGGGGTGTAAAGAACTCGTGTGCAAGAGGCGTGTAAGGGAAAAACAGGAGTGTGGGCGCGTTGGATATGTATGTGTGTATAATATGCGTGTACTTAAAGTGGTTTGGTAGCGTGGCGAACCGAGGGGGGCGTGAGTGGGTGTATGAGATGTGTGAATGATAATGAACGAATAACTGAACGAATGTGTGAGTGAGTAAACAGTTGAGAGACTGCGTGCTTAAACGACTCGATGTGTACTAATTATTCATATATGTGCGAGTCTTCAGTAGTAATCAACATGTAGCTGGAGGCAGCAACCATAGGTAATAGTAATCCTAGAGTCCATTCATCTGAGGCGACCTTTCAACTCTCAGGTAAGTAGTAATCCAAACCTTTAAAATACAATGAAACCAGCTTCCAGCTAAGTACATAAGTTTCTTCTGTGACCAAGTTTCTTTTAATAATTTATAAATCAATAGGCCAGGAGTATACCATCGCTCATTCAACATATTACTGGTGCAAATAGATTCTAATTTGATAATTATTTTAACGTATGCTCAACCTGCCAGTATTATCAAGATTAGAGTTGTATTATTATACTATTGTTAATATCTTTTTCTTTTTGCCAGATACAGAATTCAAGATAATCTCTTTATATTCGGGATAAAATATTTGAATAATTCCTTCTTCCAGATGGAAAGCCTGTGAAATTGAATTCTCTTCGTTTCAAATACAATATTCAGATTAATACTTTTTTTTTCTCCCAGTTTTAAGGTAAAGTATTTCGTATCCTCCTTCAGCTCAAAGTATCCACAATGAGAAACAAATTAAAATGATTTAAAATGAATATACAAACTTTAAAATAATAATCCATTCACTCGGATATTTAAAACATATCGATTCAGAACACTTCACAGGTAATTTCGTTTATTAGTGCAGATCCTACCGTAATCATTAAAGAACAGAATAATTCACATACATGGTAAAAATAAATGAACTTTAAATATTGTGCCTTTGCTCCACAACGTTCACTCTTAGACACCGTTTCAAGATGTGAACAATATTATACATAGAAATATCCGATGGTATACAAAACAGTAGCAAAGGGGGACCTTAACTAACACAATAAAAATAGACTAGTTAGCGAAACGAATCAACTTTAGAAATCGGGTTGATGTCGCCCCCTATATAAAATTAATCTAAAATGGATTGTGGAGGCGGAAATACCGGAATGATACTAGGCAATACCTAAAGACTGAATATAGACTAACTTAATAATCCTACTAAAATAACTGCGTATAAGGGCAAGCAGTTATAAAAAATTAAAGTAACGAATTATTAGCTTGACTGATATAAATTGAAATATGGCGAATTGACGCAGTCACATAATGACACCAACAATATATAGTTTTCTAATTTAGGTCACGAATAAAGTAAAACAAAAAAAAGCACTTTGTCTATTCATATACCTGGCGTTAATTTTGATGCAATTAATCACCACTCTCGACCTGAATTGCACAACTGTACACGACCAATAACTTATCTGGTTGCTGGACGAGAATGGAAAAATCACCAGGGTACTCGAAGAAGAGCGTAACAGAGCTTTCTCTGACAAGACAACGTGTTGAACAAATGGCTGGAAGCGGGGCTCCATGGAAGCCCCCACGTGGCAGCTCTTATTATACAGAGCTTTCGAGTTCTTAAATACTACGTAAAGGTAAATAACACGTAAAATAACTAAAAAGAAATACCTGTTCTTAAAATGGAATTAGTGAAAAATAAAAAGACTCTTATATACGCAGAGGGTAAAAGGAATTAACTGAAAAATAAAAACAAACCCGAATGTAAACAAAACGCTTGTCGGGAATAAAATACGGCTTAAAACGTAAAAGCTCTTTAAAACTGAAAAAAATAAAGTAAAAAATGCAAAACCATTAAACGTCTACAAGATGCTGCTGCTTAAGAAACAACCTCCCGAACTTCTTTATGCAATTTAAATGCTCGAATGTTCTGTGTAAAAAAAGATTACTATTGCAGTGTCATCAACACAAAAATATATATCCTAGCATTTGAAATGACCAACTCCTTACATCCTAAAAAACATTGATAAACATTTAAAAATTGACGACGGCCGGCCGCGACAACGCGATTTACGTCGTAGAAGAGCAGATAGATTTGCAGCGAATGATTCTCTGGTGGCATCTCTGGCAACTGCAACTAATGTTTAAATCATCTTTTCAGGCCAGGGGATGCATGGAATGGCCTGATATACGTTCCAAAGTTATAAGGCATCCACTTGTTCATGCTGCCTACGTTACGACCCGGAAGCAGCGAGATCTGAAGCGCGCCAGATCGTATCTAAACGGCACTCGGATGTCCGCCATAGGGTTTCCAGGGTCACTGGTGGTTCTTTATTGCTTCCTTTCCCGCTCCGCTCACAATTACGTTCCTGCAAAGTCATGGCGTTTCAATTTCATATCTTAAATGAGGCATGGGCGCAACCTTGAGTAACTTATCGAGGCGATTGATGCGCAATACGCCCGCGACCGCGACAACCGGCATTTTGCGTGATTTTCGCAGTTTTTCCAGGTTAGTTAAAGCATTTCATCATTGACCTAGCTCTGCAAGTTTTGCAATTGTCGCAATAATTAAGGGAATGTAGACGCTGCAGTTTTCTGATATTTCCTTTTTTTTTCTCCGCAAAACACTGCATTTTACCATAGTAAAGCGTAATTCCTATCACTTTTCGCTGTTTCATCATTTATTTCTTTCTTTTTTACGTTGCATATTTCGCTAATAAAAGGGAAATGCATGAGGGCCTGCATTTTGCTTATATTCGCAGTATTTCCTGTGATTTAAGTCATGTGCATCAGTGTGCCTATCTATGCCAAGGTATCCTTATGTCGCAATAATAAGTAAAGTAGAGGGCGCTGCATTTGCGATTAAGTCCTGTGTTTTTTCGCAAAACCTGCGATTTTACCAGAGTACGTAATTCTCTATCACTTTCTCTACTTTTACATCATTTTTTCTTTGTTCTTTTTACGTTGCAAATTTCGCAATAATTATGGAAAATGCCATAACGCTGCATTTTGCTATATTCGCATTATTCCCTTTAGTTAATCTTGCTCATTGACCTACTGCTCTTCAAGTATTTGCAGATTCGCAATAATTTAAGGGAAATGGTACAGGGCGCTGCATTTGCTGATTATTTCCTGTGTTTTTTTCACAAACACGCGATTTTAACCAGAGTAGCGTAATTCTATCACTTTCTACATTTCATCATTTATTCTTTTTTTTTTTACTGGCAATTCCAATATTAAGGGAAATGCATAGACCACACATTTTGCTATATTCCTTTTATTCTGTATTTAAGGCATTTGCATCATTGACCTACTGCCTCTGAAATATTGCATATTGCCATAATTAAGAAATAGGGCGCCGGCAGGTTCTTCCTGATTATTCCGTGTTTTTTTTTCCAAAAAACACTGCGATTTTAAGCCATTGTAGCCGAATTCATTCCCTTCTTCTAGCATTTTCACAACATCATTTCTTTCTTTCTTCTTTTTTTTGTTACTTTCATATTTCGCGCAATAATTATGAAATCAAGAGGCTCTGCATTTTGCTGAAATTCGCTATTATTTCCTTTAGTTAATCATTTGCATCATTAGCCTATTGCTCTGCAAGGTATTTAATATGTCCATAAATAAGGAAATGGAGAGGCCGCTGCCGTTTGCTGATTATTTCCGTGTATTTCGCAAAACACTGCGCTTTTACCAGAACTAATTCTAATCAACTTTCTCCATTTTCATCATTTCCTTCTTTTCTTTTTTTTACGTGCATATTCGCAATTAATTAAGAAATGCAAGAGCCTCATTTTGCATATTCGCATTATATCCTGTTATTTAAGTCATTTCATCATTGAGCCTACTGCTCTGCAAGGAATTGCATATTCACATAATTAAAGGGAAATGTAAAGGCGCTGCAAGTTTTTGCAGATTCTTTCCTGGTTTTTTTCGCTAAACACTGCGATTTTTACCAGAGTACTAATTCATCACTTCTACATTTTCATAATTTCCTCTTTCGGTTTTTTTTATTCGGTTGCTATTTTTCGCAATAATTAAGGAAATGCAAGAGCCGCTCATTTTTCTAATATTCCATGATTTCCTGATAGTGAACAGTGCCTCATGGACCCTAGCTCCTGCAAGGTATTGCATATTGTTCCAATAATTAAGGAAAAGGTAAGCCTGCATTTGCTGATTATTTCCTTTTTTTCTTCGCAAAACACTGCATTTTTACCAGATACGTAATTCTATCACTTTCTACATGTTCAAAACATCTTCTTCTTATTTTTTAATTCAAATTCCATTAATTAGGAAATGCAAGAGGGGCGCCGCATTTTGCTGTATCCAATTATTTCCCTGTTATTTAAAAGTCATTTTGCATCATTAGCCGATTGCTCTGCAAGTATTGCCTTATTTTCGCAATTATTAAGGAAAGGGTAGACGCTGCATTCTGAGTATTTCCCTGTGATTTTTCGCAAAAACACTCATTTTACCAAGTATCGAAATTCTTCTTTCACTTTCTAGGCATTTTCCATCATTATCTTTTTTCTTTTTTTTACGTTGCATATTTCGCAATAATTAAGATAAATAGCAAGAGCACTGTTTTTGCTGATATTCGCATTATTTCCTGTTATTTTTAAGCATTTGCATCATTGAGCCCTATCTATCAATATTCATATTGCGCTATATTTAAGAAAAGTAAGGCGCGCAGTTTGCTGAATTATTTCCTGTTTTTTTTCCAAACACTGCGATTTTAGCCAATAGCGTAATTCTTTACTTTCTAAGCATTTTCTGTCATTATTCTTTTCTTTTTTTACGTTCATATTCGCAATATTAAGGAAAACTGCAAAGGCGCTGCATTTCGCTGCTATTCGTATGATGCCTTTATTAAGTCATTTCATCAGTGAGCCTATTGCCATCCAGTATTGCCATGTTCCAATAATTAAGGAAATGTAGACCTGCAAGTTATGCTATTAGTTCCTTGTGTTTTTTTCGAAATAAACAAAACACTGCGATTTAGCAGATACGTAATTCAGCACTTTCTTGCCCTTTCATCATTATTTCGGTTGTCGTTTTTTACTTGCATATTCGAATAATTAAGGAAAAATGCTTAGGCGCTGCATGTTGCTGTTATTCCTTTATTCCGTTATTTAATCATGTCACATGGACCTAATGCTCTGCAAGTTTGCATATTTCGAATAATTAAGGGAAAAGGTAGAGGCTATGCAGTTTGACTGATTATTCCTGTGTTTTTTTCGAAAAACCTGCGATTTTAGCAAGTACGTAATTCTATCTCTTTTCTAGTAGTTTCATCATTTATTCTTTTTTTTCTTTTTTTACTTGCAATAATTCGCAATATTTAAGGGAAAAATGCAAGAGCCGCATTTTCTGGTTTTTGTATTATTTCCTTTATTAAGTCATTTGCATCATTAGCCTATGCTAGCAAGTATTCATATTTCCCATAATTAAGAAATGAATGCGCCATTCTTTTTATTTCCTTGTTTTTCGCAAAACATACTCGATTTTAACCAGAAGCTAATTCTATCACTTTCTACCCTTTTCATCATTTATTCCTTTTTTCATTGTTTACGTTCATATTTCCAATAAGTAAAAAAATGCTAAGGGCCTGCATTATTGCTGATATTCCCTTATTTCCTGTATTTAATCATTTGGCATCATTGACCTATTCTACCAATTGTAATCATAGTTCGCAATAAATTAAGATTATAAGACCGCATTTCTGATATTGACTTGGTTTTTTTTTTCGCAAACATACTGCGATTTAGCACGAAGCTATTCTATCCACTTTTCTACATTTTCAATCATTTATTTTTTTTTCCTTTTTTTACTTGCATATGCCAAATAATTAAGAAAAATTGCAAGAAAGCCTCATTTTTTGCTGAGATTTCGCATATTTCCTGTTATTTAAGTTCTTTCATCCTAACCTATTCTATCAATATTGCATAGTCGGCAATAATTAAGGAAATTTGACCTCAGTTCTAATATTTCCTTGGTTTTTTCGCAAAACACTCGACTTTACCAAACTAATTCTAATCACTCGCTACATTTTCATCCCTTTATTCTTTTGTTTCTTTTTTTTTTTCGTTTGCTTATTTTCCCAGAATTAAGGGAAAAACCAAATCCTCATTTTGCTGATATTCCATTATTTCCTGTTATTTTTAATCAGTTGCATCTTAGCCTATTGCTATCAAAGGTATTGCAAGTTCCAATATTAAAAAATAAGCCTTGCTTTTGCTATTATTTCCTTGTTTTGTTTGTTTTTCCAAAACACTGCATTTACAGAACTAATTCTATCACTTTCTACATTTTCATCTTTTATTCTTGTTTTCTTTAATACTTGCATATTTCGCAATAATTAAGGAAATCAAAAGCGCTGCATTTTGCTAATATTCGCATTATTTCCTTTATTTAATCTTTTGCATCATTGAGCCTACCGCGTCATTATTCATATTTTTCCAAATTAAAAATGTAAGCCTGCAGTTTCTGAGTATTTCCTTGTTTTGTCACAAATACACTCAGTTTAGCCAATAGCGTAATTCTATCACTTTCTAGGCATTTTCATCTTTCTTCTTCTTTTCTTTTTTACATTGCATATTTCGCAATAATTAAAAATGGCAAACCTAATTTTCTATAGTTGCACTATATCCTGTTTATTTTAAGTCATTTCCATCATTGACCGATTGCACTGCATTATCATATTTCGCAATAATAATGGAAATTAGGGCCCTGCAAGTTTTCCTCCTGATTATTTCCTTTTTTTTTCGCAAAACACTGATTTTACCAGAGTCGTAATTTATCACTTTCTAAATTTTCATTATTTATTGCTTTTTTCTTTTTTTACGGTTCCATATTTCTAATAATTAGAAAAATCAAGAGCGCTCATTTTGCTGATATTCGCATTATTTCCTGTTATTTAAGTCTTTGCATCATTGAGCCTATTGCTATGCAAGGTATTGCATATTTCGCAATAATTAAAGAAAAGTGTTTTGCTGATTATTTTCCAAACTGTGTTTTTCTTTTCGCAAAACTACGTGCGCATATTAGGCCGAGTAGCGTAATTCTATCACTTTCTAGGCATTGAGCCTATTCCTATGCAAGGTATTGCATATTTCGCAATAATTAAGGGAAATGGTAGAGGGCGTTGCAGTTTGCTGATTATTTCCTGTGTTTTTTCGCAAAACACTGCGATTTTAGCCAGAGTAGCGTAATTCTATCACTTTCTAGCCATTTTCATCATTTATTCTTTTTTCTTTTTTTACGTTGCATATTTCGCAATAATTAAGGGAAAAAGGCAAGAGGGCGCTACATTTTGCTGATATTCGCATTATTTCCTGTTATTTAAGTCATTTGCATCATTGAGCCTATTGCTATGCAAGGTATTGCATATTTCGCAATAATTAAGGGAAATGGTAGAGGGCGCTCCAGTTTGCTGATTATTTCCTGTGTTTTTTCGCAAAACACTGCGATTTTAGCCAGAGTAGCGTAATTCTATCACTTTCTAGGCATTTTTATCATTTATTCTTTTTTTTTTTACGTTGCATATTTCGCAATAATTAAGGAAAAATGCAAGAGGGCGCTGCATTTTGCTGATATTCGCATTATTTCCTGTTATTTAAGTCATTTGCATCATTGAGCCTATTGCTATGCAAGGTATTGCATATTTCGCAATAATTAAGGGAAATGGTAGAGGGCGCTCCAGTTTGCTGATTATTTCCTGTGTTTTTTCGCAAAACACTGCGATTTTAGCCAGAGTAGCGTAATTCTATCACTTTCTAGGCATTTTCATCATTTATTCTTTTTTCTTTTTTTACGTTGCATATTTTGCAATGATTAAGGGAAATGCAAGAGGGCTCTGCATTTTGCTGATATTCGCATTATTTCCTGTTATTTAAGTTATTTGCATCATTGAGCCTATTGCTATGTAAGGTATTGCATATTTCGCAATAATTAAGGGAAATGGTAGAGGGCGCTGCAGTTTGCTGATTATTTCCTGTGTTTTTTCGCAAAAAACTGCGATTTTAGCCAGAGTAGCGTAATTCTATTGTAGTGTTTCACTAATACCCATCGGGTTATTCATTTCATATCATGTAATTTTAAATCAGTTGGGGTAGCCAATATAGCTTATCAAAAGTTATGTTAGAAATGCAAATAAAAGGTCTACATTTATTAAATAAAAATGAGCAAACAAGAACATAAAAGAACAGAAATTAGAATTGACATAAAAGCAACTGAACATAAAAGGGAAATACTTAAACTGAACAAAAAGCACAAAAGTAAAACTGAACAAAATAAGCAATACTAAAATGAAATAAAAATAAGCACTAAAAACGGTCCAGCATAACAATTTTAGATACTATTAAAACAAAGCATTATTCTTCAAATAATGTCCGCCCTTTTGCCTTGTAATCCAAAATCAACACTCTACTTAACTTAGTAAAACTGGAGGGTAAGGTGGGCCTTGCAGTACAAATCCAGAGGCTAGCACGTAAAAAGAGTATCTGCCTGTTTTCTTACAAATATGTCAACAATGGTAATCGCCAGAGGCGATTGCCTAGCCTCTGGTTTAATTTTATTAAAAAAACAACAACTAAAACCTTTTAAATACTTCTTATTAGCTGGACCTCACATATCGAAGTTAAAAACTGAACAAATAAAGCTATAAAATACCATACGAACATTGAAAGTGCAAAAGTAAAGGACAATTATAAAATCATTCAAAAGTAATTAAAACGAACAAAAGATTTGACAGGAGAATCATATAGAAGGTTGAAATCGTTTTTTTTAA